>NC_058039.1:9980175-10147298 GCF_019176455.1 Solea senegalensis | reverse complement strand
GAAGAAAGAGCAGCGGTGACAGTCACTTTGGTACATTGGGCCTGAGATAAATTGTGGAGTTTTACATGGAGACACTCTCACAGTCAGAACAGTGGGTTTCATTTCTTTCCTCAGGCAAGGTCTGCTGCATGTGTGAGTGTGTGCATGAGGGAGAAACTCACCCACACAAAGTATCACCTACCATATCTCACACAGGCTCACAAGGCTAAGTGCTTCTGGCAGCCCTTATTATATTAATGGGAAGTGTTCTGTAGAGGATAATACACACATGGTAGGCAGTGATGAAAGATGGCACCCAGCGAGGGATTAGGGAGATTTGAAGGAATGACAGAGAGAGTGAAAAAGTCGGAGAGACGGGAACACTCCCTCCTTTGTTGCCTCCTCCTCTCTTTCACTCTTTCCTCAGGCAACACACTGTTGCTGTGGCTTGGGAAGGTAGAAATGCAGGAATAGTGTTGTGGTGTGAAGAAAAGAAGGAGGTGGGGGGCTGACAGGGCACAACAGACAGTATATCGTCCCAAGTAGATCCATGCCCCATCCCTTTCTCCCTCCCCCCTCACCACCTCCCTCACCGCACACACATGTGTTTTCCACTCTGCCATATCAGGACCAGATGGATCTGACTGTCTTCTCTTGCATCCCTGCTTCTTCACTGCTCCCCCACCCCTGCAACCACCTTTCTCCTCCCTCGCTCCCCCTGGCTTTGCTCGTTTATGACACCCCATGGATTTTGTCACTCTGTGGTTTCTGGCAAGGAGAGCAAAATACCAAGCCCAGTCTCCATTTCACCAAGCAAAGAATGAGGGTTTGACGGAGTGAAAGCATGAGGAGGAGGCTCTCGGAGCACAAACAGGCCTTTCTCTCTTCCCTCCCTCTCTCTTCTGGAGCTCCTTCCCCTTTACTTTTCATATCTTGTTTGCACGCTGGGTTCATATTTTCACTTTTGCTGGTTTGTAGTTTAATGATAGATTTGTGTAAATAAATACATAAATACAATGCTTGCTCAGCCTAAACATCTAGTTACATTACATTACATTATTACATTACATGACATTTAGCAGACGCTTTTATCCAAAACGACTTACAATAAGTGCAATTAAACATTAGGGTACAAATAAGAGCTACAAGTGAACCAAACTATGAAGTGTTAGTCATAAGTGTGATGTATGCGTTTTTTTTGTCGTCGTCGTCTTAGTCGAGGTAGAGTCGGAAGAAATGTGTTTTTAGTCGGCGGCAGAAGATGTGGAGGCTTTCCGCTCCGGATGTCGATAGGGAGCTCGTTCCACCATTTAGGAGCAAGGATATATCTCTATTCTTGTTTCAAATACTTTTTTTTACTTCTTAATTAATCAGTAACATTTAGAAATGCATTACATTACTAATATTTTAGTTACTCTCAGAATGACAACTAGCATTTTTCATAGTACTTCACAAAACAACACCACAACAGACACTTACAACAAGGGCTGCACGATATTAGGAAATCATGCAATAACGTTGCTGAATATTGCAATGACAAAATCACTAACAGTAAATTAAGAGATACAAATAAGAGTGTTTGTTAAGAGTGTTTGTTATGTATGATGATTTTTTTTTAATTTTATTTCAAGCTAATTTTTTTTTTGCTAAGTTCAAAAGTTACAGCAGGTAGTTGTAGCCAAAGCCAGTGACTCTTATTTTGAAGGTCAGGGTGAAAGAAAGTGTTGAGTGACATGTATGTGTGTGAAAGAGACTATGCACAGTATAGGCACTAATAACAACTCAGTTACATTATCAGAACGTTAAAGTTATGCATAATAAAGGACGTCCCCTCAGCCGCTGTGTGTGTTTCACGGACGCAGCCTCTGCTGTAGAACATCTGTGTTAATGTCGTGTTATAATCCATGTAAAAGAGCCTTTAATTTGTAATTTGCAAACATTATGTCCGTTATTGTGTGCCAAGGAGGGGAGCTTAGGATCAAGGATGAAATAGAGCAATACCACGGGACATTGTGGGGGCAGTACAGAGTCAATAATCCAATCAGTCCAAAGACAAAGAAGCAACCTACAGTTGCAGTGCCTAATTTAAAACATGCTGCCAGAGCTTGCTGGCTTATCCCTGCAGCCAGAAAATGGAGAGTGACAGGCAGGCGTTTGGCTTCACTCACTGGTGCACTGTGGGACGCGGCATGTTTAATTCAAGGGGCTATCCGGCGAAGCAAGTTGTCAAAAGTTGCGGCGGGCTTACGGAAATATTGAAAATGCCGCTCGTCATCAATCTCTCTCATCGTCAACACCAGTGAGTAATATTCCCCATTAAAGGGACGACTTACATTTAGTGGTATTACATTCCACCACCACAAATTCCGCTTGCTTTTTAGTCTGTTTTGGATCAAGCACAATAAAATAACCTCTTCAACGGTCGCCATGTTTGAAATTAAAAATCTAACTTAGTTTGTTTTTATCTATTTCCTTAATAGTAAAATAACCACAATCTAATACAGTATTATAATAATAATAATAATAATCCAGTTAAATGCATAGTTCAACTTTCTAAGTGCCCTAAATGTTGTTGTTGTGTGTGTATTGGTGGAATCCTGCTAGTGCCATAGCAGGTCTGGGTGTGCATGTTCACTTTTGCACATGAGCAAAACCGTTTGATCTACAGAGAAGCATTCTTTCTTAATACCTGGTTAATCTGTTATGATAATCTATTTGCCAAGGTGCGAACACGCCTGCCTTTTAGAAGAAATGTGAGAGTGCTCTCTGATTGATCTGATGCATCACATGACCAAAACACTCTTAGATCAGATATTGAAGAGATGACAAATACACCTGGCACTGCAACCTTTTTTTTTTCCACCAAACATGTCAAAAAGGATTCGGACACACCCAAAATGCACTTGGGCCACAAGCTTCAGATGATGTACTTAGATTGTTTAAATAGAGCTCTACATCTGTGTCATATGCCACAAATCAAATACAGTCACCCAGTCTGAACCAATGTGCTCAGTGAGCACTTAGAGGATTTCTCAGCTAAGATTTTAAACACAACACTGCTTCATCCTCCAGTGTAATTCCACATGGGTTCCAACACAGATAAAGCCTTTAAATAAAGCTACTGCATTGCCCTGTATTTCTCCCTTTTCTCTCCCTCTCAAACTCACCCTCTCACTCTCCTCCCTGGCTGCTCTGCATCTCTCACTCAACTATCCTGAATGTGCCAGAGTCCTATGGAGCAACACAAGACAGCGAGATATTAATAAAAATATGACTGAGTCCAATGGGATATGACAGTAGCAGCAGGGGTTGTTGCAGGGAGGCGTGCGGTTTGGGGGTTTCGGCAGAGGTTTTAAGTCAAACAGGCCCTTTAATGTGGTCTGACTTTGCCCACTTGAGAGGCTGGTGTGAAGTTACAAGATTAGACCCAACTGGGATGGGGCGATGATGGGTTCAACTGCTGGGATGGCCGTGATGAGGGGAGGCACAGCAGCAGTAGCCCCTTTACTGGAGTGCAAACCCAACCCACCAAGTGATGGATCACACACTTCCTTCACTGTATTACAGATCAATGGCTCCTCAAGAGGGGTCATAAAACCGCCCCCAGTCCTTAGGGATACTTTAAGAGTTTCCCTCACACAATAGATCCTGTTTGATTTCTGCTACAGTTTATTCACTGTCTTGAGTGAGGCAACATCGAATTGCATTCGTATGGTTCGTATCAGGGTGATATTAAACAATAAAACATACATTAAAACTGGAACATGAATAAAATCATATTACGGTGTGATTGCAGAACTTGATCCACGTCACTGTTAAGAATGATGCCGTAAAAGGATTCTGAAATTTGGAGCTCTGTAAAGAGTTCTGTAAGGAACTGTAAAATAGCAGCAGGAGGAAAGATAACCAAACAAAATATGTGACTGTATTTTCAATGGAAACATTGAGATGGTGTCTCCCTATATCTGGCATCAGAATGCAACATTACAAAACACATATTTTGTGCACAATTCCAAGATTGCACTTGCCTTAAGTGACACTGAAACTCCTCCCAAAGTCAAACCAATGCCAGCTTTTAAATGATTTATTACCCACCCCACCAGTATGTCAAGAACAATGCTTCTGCAAAGGAAAAAGAAATTATTGCACAGAGCAAAGTGCAAATAAAAGATATATTCTATTTTACACAGAACTACATTTTCAAAAGTTCCTGGAACAAATAAATGTGCACTGGAAAAGATACTAGAGAAAAATATGTCTTAGTTGGTCCAAAATATTGACACCCTGATTATGAAGTTAAATTCTGAGAAACAAGAACATTTCTCATTCAATGGAAAGTGCAGAGCACAGCCAGACAAGAAATATAGAAGCTTGACCTCCCCAAAACCCCTTCTGTAACACAAAGCCTCCTATAAGCTATAGCCTTATACAATCAAGCCCCCACTGAACCAGACCTCAACCACAAACCCCAACTCTCCAATATCAGCTCAGCACTGTCGTTCTTTTGTATCTGTGCTCTCTCTCGCTCTCTTTTAAACACACACACACACACACACCCACGCCACAGTCTTTTCCCATCAGCACAATACAAATACATGTATACGCTCACACAGTAGTCTACATATTTATCTATTTAGTCACCACATGAAAACTGCATTTGTGGGAAACTAAAAGCGTGGAAAACTAAAATAAAAATTGGTGTATTTATATTTAATAGGAGTGCACAATACTGATTTATTCAACTGATACTGAATGCTAATAAGTACCTGCAAAGTCAACACTGAAATCAGTGTCTGTGACTCCTCAGGAGTTATTATGGGAATAATAACATCTTTTCACCGTTATTGGACAATAATTGATCAGGTTCAGTGTTATTGTGCATCTCTAGAAATGAACAATCTCCTGATGTCTTGAGTTTACTGTGTGTTTACATTAGAGTCCTCAAAGCTAATGATGGGAGGTGGGAGGTGAAGAGAAAAATATAAGAAAGTAGAAGAGGAGAGCAGGAAGCTGTAGGCGTTAACTTTAACTGGCAGAACATCCTCACGCATTAAGAACTATCTGGTCTGCAGCTAAGCTGACTAGAAAGGCGCCGCAGAGCTCATTCCACTCATCTTCTCTCCTCCCATCTAACCGCTCCCCTGTTCCTTTCAACCAAGTTCAACATCTTAAGGAAGAGTAGGTGCTGAAACCAAATGACACGCAACCTCCTCTTTTCTCTTTTCTCAATAAATACTTTATCTACATTTGACCCCTCTCTGTTTATCCCTGTTCATTTGCAGCCTACTCTCTTTCTTTTCTTTATGATTTCTGTCATTTACTTTGCATCCACCACTGCAGTGAATAACATGTACAGGCTTGGAAATTTAGCACTTGACAGCTTCTGTTTTCGTCCATTTAATATCAATTCATCTAATACACATCTTTCTAGCAAACAGTAAGTCAGTAAGTCTAAACAAAATACAACAGCAATGCCTCATTCTGTTACAAATTGAAATTTGTTGTCATCTCAATATTTACACTAAAACTTGGATACAGTTTACCTCTGTTGTTCACATGTATAGACAGGTCTGGTACACTCTGGTATACAAATATTCTCGGCACTGAACCGTCAGTCCAAAGCTGAGAAACTGCACACAGTCAGATGTACAGTACAGACTCTGACCCACATGGAAAAACTGCTGAATCCTATAGCTACAAGGAGCATGGCTGTAATCTATACCCAGGACCACATGCATTTTAGCAGCAGCATAAATTATTGTCCGGCGAATAAATGGAGCACTTTAAAAATCCATTATGCAGCTAGACCTATACAACGACTTCATATCGAAACGTTTGCACGCAGCGTGTGGTCTGCAGGAATAATGTGGTTCAATCTGCATTCAAGAGAAGGAGAGAAAATCTTGTCTTTCTTTTTTTTTTTCCCCCTGTGTCTGAATGAAGCCTGAAAGTAAGAGCATGTGGGTGCATTTCTAACATTGTTACAGGGATATGATTGCTTGTGACACTAATACCACTACAGGTGTATTTCCATATTTACAGTGGTTCGAATGAAGTACACTTGTCAGTTATTGGGAAACAGCACTGCTGACATCAGACGCAGCCTCACTGTGGGTGGGCTAACACACATGTGGCAGCTTTGGATTAGGAAGTGGTAGGCCACATCGTTTTACTACTAAGACGTCTCTATATGGCCTCGCCTGTCTCCTGAGAGCCATGAAGGCCTCACACCCAGTCCTTCAATCCCCTCTCTCCCCGCTCCCTCCTTCTTTCTGCCATTTTCTCACTGTCACTTACAATTAGCTTCACACTCACTGATGAGTTTTTTCTCCCACCAAAACATGAGTTTCTTCCATTACCACTGCCCTTTGCTGGCAGATATAATCCAACTAGTAGGGTCAACCAATGCATGGGAAGCTGACATTTCATCTTGGGGGCAAAAAAGCTCAACATTACTGGATGTTTTGTGTTTTTTTTACCCAGCAATCTTTGACCTCTTTGTTCCTTCCATCACGATTCCCATTATATAACCCATCTGTAAAATGTACGTGTGGTTTGATCAGTACCTGACAGTGAAAAATGTACTCGGGGGTGGCCTTCTTAAATTTGATGTTCCACACCAGGGCAACACCGTCCGGTTCATGAGGAGCATCTTCATTGTTGTTATAGGAAGCAACCAACAACTCTGGATACTGAGAGAGTGAAAGAAAGAAGGAAAGAGAGGGAGGGGGATATCTGTTAAAACATTATCAACTCACTGCTCACCCTCTCTCTTCAAATACTAAGAAACAGGAAATAAGCTTAGCTGAGTTTCTTTCAAAATGTGGGAAAGAGTTTAACAGTTAAATACCAAGGTAACAAAGAAAGAGCTGCAGGCTTTACCTGAGGAGACCAGTCAAGACAGGTGATAACGCGGTGTTTCGACCAGTGTTCATCATAGAAGAGTCGACTGCAAGAGAGACTGGAGCCACTGCCTGAGTCTCTGGAGGCAGACAGCAGAGATAAGGGTCAAATGTCACTTTCACATGGGTTTTGTTCTAGTCACAACAAGCATTTTCTTTTTCACATGAAATCCGTTTACTCTAATTGAGAAGTTGTATGCTGTGTTCTTCATCTGAAAACAGGCTCTGTCAAGCAACAATTAGACCTGACTGAGGGAGTATGAGTGTGTGTATACAGCAGCATATTTTGAAAAATAATTCAATTCCAAAACTTTTTGTGGGCATTTCTTTGTGTTCTCAGTCATACTCCAACCTGTTTGCATTGTGTGAACTCATCTGACAATGGTTTGAATTAAACAGACTTATGTTAAAAGGTTGTACACTACAATTTTAAGCTTAGAAATCTGCTGATCTGATTTTCTCTTTTTTTATTTGCCAGAATTATAAGACCCAGGATAACATGTACCCAATCAGACTGGATGTGTTATATCAGACCTGTGATATTACTGAAAGACAAATGACCGGTTAAATAATGACTGACCACAGTAGCGGTAGCATCACTGCAGATTTTGCTTGTCTGTTAAATCAGTTATTGGATCGTTTCGTCTAGACCAGAAGAGAAAAACTGATAGTTAACCACAACAGATTATATACAATGCAATTGTATATGACTACTTTGTGTGTCAGACGTGTGTATTAACAATAATGACCAAAAGGAGTGAAATGGTGTGCCGTGCAGTATTTGGGGAAAAAAAGTATGTCACTGAAAGAAGAAAGCACTTGGTCCATGGCATCTTTTAGTCATAATCTCTGTTTGACCACAGGCTTGATGCTCCTCTGTGGCTGTGGCGGTCAAAGTTGAAGTGAGTCAGTAAAAACAGCATGCTCCTATATAGAGCAACAGCTTTGCACTTATGACTCCAACCACCACTTGGATAACCTCCATTTGGAGCAAATCCTTCAGACAATGCTGTTTAGGTTGTGGTAGTTGTCAGTGCACATGAGTTTTAACCCCCCGAGAGTGTGACATCAGGAGGAAGACATTTATTCTGGAGAACAAAAGAGCTTCCAGGCCCCTGGAGTGAAACAGTGGGCATGAGTCAGACTTAACACATTTCTTAGTTAGAGGCATGTAAGTAAACACTCACATGTGCTTCCACATCCAAACACATACTCTCTCCTCCTTGCTCACCCCTCTTTGTCCTCCAGGTCACGGCCGCTGTAGTCAAAGAAGATGTCACCGTCTTCAGCCAGAGCACGCTCCATCACTCGGATGCTGCAGTCGAAGAAGCTCTGAAATTCCGAGGAGTGAAGGATCTGCTGTCTCTCCTCCTCTGTCAGCTCCCTCAGCACTGAAAATGAGCCTAGTAGACAGAATATGGACATAGCACATGAGCATGTGAGGGAGACACTGTGTCTAGTGTAGTAACTTGAGTCTAAGAACGTAAATAAGATTTTTGAACTCTGTGAGAGCCTAATTTAAATATAGTGATTTAAACTGCTAGAATCAACCCCAGTAAGTTCAAGAGTAATGCTAAATGTCAGGTCCATTAAAGGACACAGAAGTCTTCAAAACCCTACTTTTACATTAGCTTGTTACACACTGAAATAAGCAGGTATACAGGATTTGGTTCGTCTGCAATGTGGTGTTTTTTCGTCCATGCATCACAGTGTGCGAACTGTGACGTCCCAATTGACGAAAAAAACAACAACAATACCACCATGGACCTTATTGACAATATAGTACGGTGGGTCTAGAGCCTTCAGCCACTCTGCTCCACACCTCCGGAACTCTGACTCACTTTCCACCTTCAAATCCCGTCTAAATACACACATCTGTTTAAACTTGCACACTCACTTTGATTGGTTTTATGCACTTATTTGTTTCAAACTCCCCTGTATGGCATGATTTCATGTATTATGAACTTGGTTTACTGAAGTGCTTGTTGTTGTTGTTTTTTTAACTCTGCATATAAAGTGAGTAACAAGTAAGGTTCGTCATAAAGCTAATAGCTATATTAAGAAAATATATGCACTCTGAATAACTGCAAAAACACTGTGGTTCCGAATTGACTTCGCTTTGACTAAGAGAGGGAGAGAGAGACAGAAACTGAACCATATTTGTGTACAGCACTTTGGTAAGTTATGTGTTGTTTATCATAGCTTTACTTGTCCAGACTGCATCGAGGAAATGTAGGGTGCCAACATAGGCAGATTGGCACAGACATACAGCCAGACAGCTGTTCAGGGAGTAGTTGATTCCTGTTGGTGCAATCCTCAATATCGACAGACCACGTTTGTGAGAGATTAAAATTCATACTGAATGTCCAGCTTTATTTTTTGCAGTAGAATCCACTTCTGAAACTTTCCACGCGCACTTGGTGAAGATAGAGATTAGTTGACCTCAAACTTTAACCTCTTAAGCATGTGACTTGTGGACTCAAACGCTGACACAGTACTCTCATGTTTATGACATAGATGTATTGCGTATCATGTGCACCTGATGTCAGATTAACATTAACTTTATCTCTATAAAACCCTGAATTACATATGGACATAATAAACTACAAACATTTCTAATTAAAACCCAACTTCATAAACGAGACAAAAACAAAGCCCTCTGAGCGGCCCGACTTCCTTTGAACGTAATGGCTGCACAGCACGGTGTCCGGGTTTTGAAGTCACTGTCCCCGCGCACACATGCGATTTTCCCGCACACAGAACTGCACAGACACACGTATATCGACCTTTACTCTGCCTCTTAACTTTGATCCCCCTCCATCCCTTTGTAATTCTTACGAGTTGTCAGAAAAGACCCAGTGAATCAAGTGGCAGAGATCAAAGGCCAGACCTTCTAATAGGCCAGGATGGATGGAGAGAAGACGGATGACTGTGGGTTTATGAGTGAGTGCATGAGTGTGTGTGTATATATACATACACATATATGTCTGTGTGTGTGTGTGTGTGTGTTTGCGTTTGACTCAGACTTGACTAAGCCATGGGTGTGTTTGTGCGGCTAAATATGAATATTTCTATCATAATTTATTGTGTTTTGTCTCACCCAAGAACTATTTACTACTCTCTCTCTCTCTCTGCCTCCCTCTCTGTCTCTGTCTCTCTCTCTCTCACACACACACACTCACTCTTTTTGTCTTTTCCTCTCTTCTTTGAAGTGTGGTCATGGGCAAGACGAATGACAGGTTTTTAATCAGCGCTGACCCTCACATGCCATGGTGCTGATAAGTTGCATCCGTCTTAACCTCCAGGCTAACCCATCTCCACGCCTCCGTCTGATACACCCACAAACTCACACACATACGAGTCACCGTGTTTCATGACATGTGAGAGGTCAAGTGAAAACGACTAAAGAATGGCGCCGTGTTCTGCTTCATATAATGAATTGATTTATGAGTAGGAAATATTATTGTGTTGTCGTTATTGTTGTTAATTTTCCTTTGTTTGGTCTTCATGCACAAAAAAAATGCAACATTGTTTGTATGCTGTGTCCCTGTGAAAACGGACGATGTCAAGCAATACTATCAGACCTGACTGAGGGTGCGTTTGTGTGTATAAAGTGGCAGGACAGGGGTGGGTGGGGGCAAGTAGCATTAAACGACTGGGTTTCCTGAGCAGTAGAAAATTTTCATGGGCACTTCTTTATATTTTCAGCCATACTCCACTTGCTGACTGTCTTGTCATAAAAATAAATAAATAAACACCACGGTACTGAGGACCACAGAGAGTGTTGTGTGGAGCTAATGTAATGGACATTTGTTTATATTTAAAAGTTATGCACTATTTTTACGGTGAAGCTGTTATCAGTAGCTGACACTACAGTTTTCACATTTCTGTCATCCGTCTGTTGTACCTTCTTTGTTTTCTTTGTTGTCGTCTTCATCCTGCGGCTCTGATTCGGGGCCTGGCTTTGGCTCCATCATCTCTTCATCTTCCTCCTCCTCCTCTACTGAGTAAGAAAAAAAAAAAACGACAAAGCACGAATGTTAATCAACAGCTGTTCCAGTTTTTCTTGACCTCCTGCTGTTTCCCCCCCCCACCACCCCACCAAAATAATCACTCCCAGACATGCACTGATGCACCTGACTAACGAAGATTCGGTCTGGCAAGTGGGATTCATTTTCAAACGCACACAAATTTGCAAAGCATAAATACACAGGCACAAATACAGCAAATCCATCGCTGTTGTTAATGTACATCAAATACACATATTGTCTTTGGGATCGAGACATCACAGGAAACAAGCCTGTTGCTATTTCTACACTGTAGCTAATGCGTGCCTTCACGTGGTCCCCATGTGTGGAGATACTGCGCTCAGCATGCACGCAAATAGCTCCCACACAAAGACACACACAGTCAGACGGAAAAGTCAGAGTTGTGTGCGCTCTCCGATTTCTCTCACCTCTGACCCCGAGCAAAGAGATCCAGTGATGTGTGTGTAGTCGGGGATTCCCTTTGGATTCCCTCCAATCAGTCTCTGCAATTACACCCGACTCTGCAGGATTTATTGAAGGTGTGTACTTGGGGGGTTCAAGTACGAAGGGTTACTGTCAACATAGGCACCTGCTTGTCGGCTACTGCTCCCCAGCAACCCTCAGGGTGTGTGTTGGTAACCCTCACCAACCTCTCCTCCTCTTTTTTTGCCGCTCCCTCTAAAACAGATGCTGAGAGTCAGGGGCCTCTGTGAAGGCCTCTTAACACCCTGACACTGTGACCAGACACCTGCAGTCTGCCAACACGCATGCTACACACACACACACAGACACACACACAATCTGTCTTTCTTTTCCTCCCAAACACACACACACACACACACACACACAAAGCCCTCACCCACAGTGCCAGGGGTGGTGAGGGGTTAACTGGTGCAGGGTCAAGCTGACAACAGTCGTTCAGTCCAGTGAGAGGAAGTGACTACATCACACCCTATAGACGTGTCATGTCTCACACACACAAGCACACACGTCAGGGTGTGTTTAACTCAGTTGGAGTATGGCCTGGAGCACAGCAAAAACCACTCTCTCAAGTGCTGCTCTTGCACCGGATGAACTGTCCATTAATCGCTTGGACTCGCCTAAGCTCTTCATGAACTCACTGCTGCTCTTTAAAAGCAACAAATATGATTGTAATTGGTGAAACGCTTCAGTGATTTTAATACTGCCCTTATTTTACAACGTTATTTTAGGTTTCCCGGTACCTCAATCTCTCACCCTGTCCTTGTATTTTTCTTTTGTTTTCCACGTCCAAGTGAGCCTTTTTTGATATATGACTTTAATTTTCATATTGTGTGTGTATAATAAATGACTAAGCTAAATCAAACACATGGCGGTGAGGCTCCGTCCAAGTAAGCGGTTAACAGCCAAGTGGAGTGATCCAAACACCAGTGACCCAACCAAGAGACCAGAGAGGACCAGACAGGCAGACAGCCAGACTAGCTCCATGTCTGAGCTGCCAAAACAGACAGAAATGCTGGAATACCCTCCTCTGGAGCCACTTTTTTTTCTCTCTCCTCTCTCCCTGTGTGTCTCACTCTCTCCATACTTGTTCATAAAGTTTTATCTGTATCAGATATTGTTTTTTTTTGTCATCTATCAATCATTCTTCCCTTCAAAAAAAAATGGTAAATGAGTTGCAAATGCTTCAAGATGTGCAAAAGCAAATGCTAACCAACACAGGGCAACACACATTACAAACAACTTCTATTCATCTCTTTTCTACTTTCTTGACCTTACGTGACCAGTCCAGTGGTTGGAATGTGTGGTGATGAGGATGGGAGGAGCATGAGCAGAGGAGAGACCACATTGAGGAGCGGTCAAACTGTCAAACCCCGGGACCACAGGGCTATGGAGCAAGGCAGCATGATTCATGGCCTATGGGTTACCTCACTAAAGGGGAGACGGTCCAATTCCCGTATGAAGATACTGCTGATGTTGCTGCCAGTGGCCATGCATCAAGTTGTTCTGTCACAGTCATGCACCAAAAATATCCCAGCAATTTCATTTGAACGGAAATGTGCGGAAATATGGTTCTGTATGTGCTCAGAGTAAAGCACAAACCACTGTACACTGCAGTGAGCGATACTGCAAAATGTAAAACTTTATGTAAAATGTACATGCAAACACACTCAGAGGCACAGGGGGGTTTCTTGTCGAGTTGCAAAAAGAAGCAGGGAAGGAAATTCAAAAGGGACAATCTTCCATAGTGTGAGAGTGTGTGACCCTGTAGATACACTACAGTATCCGCTCACTTTCCTGTTTCCACCTCATTCCAGTCACAGGAAGCTTTCTCTTTCCACCTGCTGCTTAATACCGCTTCTCACGGCAGGACAACAGGTTAACTGGTATCATCCCCCTCGCCACAGACAGGAGTCCACCTTGATGAAACTCCACTTGAGGGCTGCCTTTTTGGCCTGCTACACACCCGGGGTAATGATATCCTTGGTCGCCCGGGGGCCATCGCATCTGACTGCCTCAATCTTCCCCTGGCTGCTGCATCATGCTGCCCATGCCCAGGCAATTCCAAGCATCCTAGCAGGTATGTGTCCCCTCATTCGCAGGGTGGAGAAACAAACACAGAAACACACACGCTCACAACATCTCACACACACAACAAATGATAAACAGGACTGAATACAAGTGTATATGATAGTTATGTTTTAGCCCAAATTGAAGTATATAGTGGAATAATTCGGAAAACCGAAATGTTGGCTTGCGTGTTCAGCTTCTTAAAAGTGAATATTTTCTTTGCGCCGTGCAACAAACAAATCATTAAAACTGAGTCACTTTGATTAGTGGACAAAACAAGACATTTGAGAACATCATCTTTTTCAGGTTTGAAAAACGTGGATCTTTTTTTTAACATTTTCTGACATTTAATGGACCAAAGGATTACTAGATCAAGCCATTATGAAAATCATTTTGTGTGTGACTTTACCTCTGATGACAGAGTTGATCCTAAATGGCATCTGTGTAGCACTCGTGCAGCCCATAGCGGCACACTCCCACATCCATGTTTAACAATCAGCACTTCCTCCCGTGGTCCTGCATTATGTCAAACCTGCTGAATCCCATGCGATCGAAACATTTATTACATTCATCTGTTTCATTTCCGTAGACTGTGCAGCAAATATTCATCATCTTTTCGTGCTCTTTGGCAGAGTTCAATCTCGCAGTTTTGTGAGCAATGGTTTTCTTTCTCGGTTTTCTTTCTTTTTCTGTCTGGACCGCGTGCACAGAGGCTGACTTTATGAAACGTCCTTCACACTGTCTGATCAGGCTTAAAGACGCCAATTTTCATTTCATTTTCAATCATTGAGCTAACTCTGGTTAGCTTGGTTCTTGTATCTCCAATCCTTTGCTGGAAATGTGCTTTTGTGCTCTGATCTTCTGACACTACTCTTACAGATTGTCCTGAAACCAAAGATTCCCTAGATAAGGAAAAGACCCAACATACTGACTTTACTTCCACAGAGAAACCAACAAATATTCCCATTATTGAGTTTGAAACAAGTTAATCTTGATCATCCTTTAGTAAAACCTTACTAAAGCATTTATAAAGATAATTTGCTGATTTGCTGACAGTCAAAAACACAATTTGTCGACAGTTTTATGATCTGAAATGTGGAACACAGTAAACTGCATTCAACACAAAATTCATGCCGTTAGACATAAAGTAATTCCACTATGCTGTTTAATAATAAACAGTAAAACCGTTATTTCTTAAGAATATAAGAAGAAATTGCAGTGTAACCATACGATAGAAAACAAACATTGAAGACTACCTTTGTCTTCACCTACACAGACCTTCTCAGACAGGAAGGTGTTAGCAGTAATTACACTGCATCTGTCCACTCTGTTGAGGGTAATTAACGCTCTATTATCATGTTTTCTGCTCATGAGCCTCCCGTTAACGAGCGCAAGTGTCGTTATCGTGTTTACGGTGTAACAGGAGAGTGAAATAGTTGAGAGTGAGAGAAACGGGCTGATCTGTTTGTGGAATAAAGCAAACAATCTTAATGAAGGCTGATGCACTGCTGAGAGTTTCATTATCTTAAACATCTTGTATTATTTCACAGTAGGCAGCTACTGTCATGCATGTGGAGAGAAGAGTTTTAAAGACACCGACAGCTTATAAAAGACGTACGCGCTCCCCTTTTGCTTCTCGGACATAAAGCACGGTGGGTGTCATGACAATAATGTGTTGCCATGTGCTCTGTTTGGTAAGGATCAAAGCATTAGCAAAACTTTCATAATGAAAGCAATCCACGGCGAATGCTAGTGGGCTGACATGTGTTAGTGCAAGCCTGGAGAGATTGGCGTAGTTATCAAAGAGCTGAGGATGAGTGTGTGTCGAGGCGAGGGTGAGACCGGGTCCCAAGTCTGTCATTGACGATACATCAGAAGAGCAGAGCTGCAGAAGTAAGGTGACGAATAAACTGAGTCAAAACACAATCAAAGCTCAACAATAACCATAATTCTTGATACATTGCTATTGTATTAATCACAAAGACAATGAAGAACATTCCGCACAGCGGAGAGACGATGAAAACAACGCGCAGGACGCAACAGATTGAGCAGGATACTATTGGGGGGATCCCACATACTGGGAATAACCCTACAACATCATTTATTGGCACGCATAAAACACACACACACACACACACACACACACACACACAAGTGCATATAAACGCAGAGTTCGCAGGGGTTCTGGGACACTGGCTGTTGAGCAGACCACAACACAAGCACTATGCAGAGGAGTAGGAGGAGGTCGACAAGACTTGAAAGGCTTCTCTAATGTGGCCCTGGCACGACAAAGCACACACGCACACTTCACCAAGAATTTCTTTTGCGAGCAAAAGACACAACACACACATACGTCATTTCACCACTGAGTGTGTTAAAAATTACTTTAGGCACCGGGGGAGTTCTCTAACTTTTATTCAACCCACATCCAGTAGTGTAATCCTTGTTATCCAATTATACATACATATGTATATATATATATATATATATATATGTGTGTGTGTATACATATATATATTTATATTTCTTTTTTAATATGATATAAGCACAATGATTGACAGGTAAGGACAGGTAAATGACGTAGGTCAGAAATGACACAATAGTAAAATAACGCCTACGGGAAATTCTGTCTTGTCACACAGTGCGTTGTTTTTGGCACAGGTTGTTCACAACTGTACTGTACGATATAAAAACATAGAAAAAATGCTGTCATCTCCAAATCAAGCAAAAGATGCAGGGAATTCAGAGTTTTAACACAGAGATCAACATAATCACTGCTACAAGTTCTCCATTCACACATTTTTGACAATTCCACATATTCCTCTTTTATATCTACAGATACATGTGTACATGTCTACGTGAACTGTCCGGACACACAAACGCAGCTCTTTAGGTTTTGTTAATACTCGACTCAAACCCAAACCGGACGGAAAATTGATGGTTTGGAGGCAGATGTGCACTAAAGTGTGACATAGCTTTTTCAGAGGGGGAGAACGCAGCCCCCAACCTGCTCAGGAATCTTACTGACATGTAAACGCTCCAGATTGATAGGATAGATAGATAGATGGATGGATGTGCGTGTGGAGGAAAGTGCCAGAGCTGGCACAAACTCATTACAAACCACTTGTATTCCAGCGGTCCATTCAACAGCCAGTGAAATGTTGTGTAATTGCTTGTAAAATTTAATATTTTCCCCAGTAGAGGTTTTATTTAAGCAGAGAGCAAAGTGAAAATACATAAAAGTCACACACCGATAATCCCACTAAACGTGTTACTTCATGCTGGAGCCGTAAAATTCATATTATTGGGATATAATTTTCCTTAAAGATGCGGTAGATATCAATATATCTCAAGCACGGCGAGCAGTAGAAGACATCATTGTTTGAAAGATGATGATCAATATTAATTCACTTTTCATCATAGCGACATTTTCAGCCAAATCGCAGAGTCCTACTTTTACTTAGTGTCTGTTAATTTTATTCATTTATTTCCCCTTTCCATTTGATTTAATATAAAATAGTATTAAAAATTCATCATGGTTCATCAAGTCATGATTGCCACAGTGGGGGTACAAGCGCTCACCACATACACACACATTAGCAGTGGGACCTGATGTGAGGGTAAAAACCACAGGATGATTTAGATTCATTCATCTCTTCGCCACACGTCCGCACACTGATCAAACATTGTGTATATGTTTGTGTACACCCAAGCCGGTCCACACCTCACGCAGACACACATGCCCTCACATAATCAGCTGTCATTAAATGCAGCCATTCAGACCTCTGGGGGTCTGTGGCAAACCTCGCTCTGTGCTGTGGGTGCAGCGAGAGTACCTTCTCTCTTCATATCTGTGTGTGTCTCTCTCTCTCTCTCTCTCACAGTCTGTAAGTGTGTGTGCCTCTCCCACCCCCCACCCCCCTCTCTTCGAGCCATGCCACCCAGGCTTGGCCCTGACCCAGACCCACATCTTTAAACTGAGCCATCATACCATGCCATGCCATGCTGCGCCTGGCCGCAAAGGCCCTGATTAAAACCCATGACTTCGAAGTTTCCAAACTGTCAAAAAGCCAGTCAGAGGGAGACGTCGATAGAAGGGGAAGAGAGACCGAAAGAAAGTCTTACATAAACTCACCACTGTAGCATCGACTCACTTTTCAACGCACCGTCTGAGCAGGAATTTTTTATTTTTTTTTGTCTGTGTGTGTATGAGTGGGCTCAGATGTTGACTGAATGACGATGGTGTTTCATTTTGTTTTAACGAGGCACCGATGGGACAAACAGTTTTTATAGGCCGACTACATGTTGATGCTTGGGGTTGAATCCTTCTGGATTGTGCTAAAATAGAGAACTGTAACCATAGCATCTCAGCAGCACTTAAAAATAAATACCAACAACATTTTCTTAGGGAAAATTAACTCAAGATTTTCATGGGTCTAAGAAATCCCTACATTTTAATGTTCAGAATGGAAATTTGCTCATCAAATTAAGACTTTTGAACACATGTTTGATATTCTATAAAAACGATGACATCATTAATCTCATTTGGTACTTATTGCTAATAATACATCTCTGACCATTTTGGTTTGAGAGCCTTTGAAAAGAGGCATCAAATCCAGTCCAAGTTATATGTGCCAAGAGTGCTCCCTGCTGGTGAGCTGCATAAAAGCAGGCCACACTCCTGCCAAACAGAAACCCCAAAGAATGGTTATCAAATTACACTTCAATCAACTGTCATGTTATAAACTGTGATGATTTTGAAATGTTTGGTCTGGATCTATTGCCACTAGAGCAGAGTCAGTTGATTTTAAGGTTTCCTGAATGTCTGCCGTGACAGAGAGAAGCACAGCTAGGACAGACCTCTGCTGTGCTGCCTTGTTATTGCACAGGGTTTACTTTGACTTTGACAAATAATGTGAGAGGTTTTGTCAGCCGATTACCTGCATAAAACAATCTCAAGTAAAAGCAAACAAACTAGCGTTGAAACGGTTAATAACTATCAAACTGAAACGGCAACAGTGAAGCAGGGTTTTAAGCTGCAGGCTACCAGTGGCAGTGAACCACTACCCTCTCAAATGAAAACCCCTGGAGAGTCAAAAGGATCTCGGAGTACAAGGGAGACCACCCAGTGAAAGGTTCATGCCCCACTGTTGTTTTACACATGCATTAAAAAAAATGCAACGGGGGGGAGGGGGGTGGTGCACATGTCAAAAAGTCAAGTTCAACAAAACGAGAGTGAAAAGGGAAGAAAAAAAAAAAAGAAGCAAATGTGAAACTATGTATTCCTACTCATCCCAAGCTCTCATCAGATGGCAAATATTATTTTGGATAATGGTCATTTTGCCAAAGAGAGAAAAAAAAAAACCAGAGGGAGGAAGATGACGAGGGGGCCTCATGTACCTTATTATACGGTGGTCATTGGGGAGAATTGCAATCATCTGTGACTCATTTGGAATACCTTACGCACTGCTAGAGACATTATTTTCCCCTAATATCACGGACGTCTCCGCGTTTTTACTGCCACGGCCATTTCAACTGAAACCGCCTTGGGACCTTGCATCAATTTTGGGAGTGAAATAGGAGTGAAGGCTGTGTGCCCTTTTCAGTTCGGAGACAAAACGTCACACTCTGACTCGTTTTATGAGGCAAGAAAGTGATAAGCATAGGGTGATCGTGGCTGTCTGCTAGGAAAAGTTGGCAAGAGATCATAACAGTAACAGCCAAATGTGACATGAAGTACAAATGTTTAAAAATGAACACAGCACATGCACATTTAGCTCAACAGCAACTCTAGTGAAGGTAGTTCAGAAGCTGCTAGCTTCTACAAAGGCAGAATAACTTATCGTTTTCAAATTAAAACGGCTTGTGTATGCCAATAAAAGAAAACAGAAATGTGAGACAATTCATATTTTCATGCTATGTCATGTGGTAATACTTTGTGTTAATTTGAATAAATAACACTGAACATTGAATTGAAGCTTTACTTATTAAGTTTACCACAAATCAAGTTGAAGATCATTTAGATACTTTGCCCAAATCGCTCAGCCCTTCCTTACAGCAGTCACACATGGAACACGACCACTCTCACGTGTCCTTTCAATAGAAGAGATTCATATAGAATAACATGGTTCATTTTGTTTAGGTTTCTTTGGGTACACTCATCTCAAGTATATGAATTTAGCCTTTACGATACAAACACACACACACACACACCTTCAGTCTGTTCAGCCTGTTATACCCGCCTGGCTGGAACAACAACAATGTATGAGACAAGCACTTCCATATGTGGCTACACACACACACACACACACACACACACACACACATATATATATATGCACACACAGACACATACAGAAACATATAAGTACCTAACCATGAAAAACACACACTCATGCAACCACATTCCTCCTCTCAGGACCTTGAAGACTGCCCGCAAACCCCTCAGTCATGTCGGTCTCGTATAGACAGGGAGTGTGTTACATTCACCATTTTATTTCAATGCCTCGTTGCTTCGGCGGATTGTAAAACATGCCAAAGACAGACGCGCGGTAAATTGGCAGAGAGAACTCACAGGACCTCAGCTTCATGAGTTGTGAGTGTTACGAGCCTACAGCCCCACTGCCTGGCGCAGTAATTCTTTCCTTCTTGAGCCACGCTTGTGGGAGAAACCAGACAAAACATCACAACGACGTTTAAGTGTTACAGTAAACAAGACTCACGTTGCACGGGCACAGTTGTATGACGGATCCCAATGAGAAAAAAAACAACTAATTTCGTATTGTGCGAAGCGTGAAGGATCTGTTTGTCTACTGTAGCAATCCGAATTATATTTAAGAAATAGGTTTTCATTGTCATAACAAAACATCAATAACCTATTAAAACTCGTGTCCTAATGTATTTCAGGTGGGTTGCAATAACTTTTGCCCCATTTTCAAAATCATCCTTACTGACTTAAAGGTACGGTGTGTAAGTATACAATCACCTCATTGTGTGAACTGTTGATTTTCACTATCCCAGAATGAACCTCTCATATTTATATCACTGTCATATTGGTCCACCGTGTTTTTACTCGAGCAAAAAAATCATGCTTGAACAAATATCACATGACATGCTATATAATCTAATATATTCAGATATTTCTATGCCCCCTCGTGTACACACATACACTCTCACACGTGAGGACAGATGCTTTTGAAGGATGCGACCACTAACTCTATTAGCTTTTAGCTTCACCAGAGCTACTAGCTCCACCACCTCTGCAGCTGGGTCCACAAATTCATAATCTTAAAGGTTGTGATTGTTTGCTCAGGAGGGCATTCAAGCTTGTCCTCCATTGTCCCCACAAGACAACATAAACATCACTGTTGTCTGCAGTCGTTGAGCAAAGAGGGCATGAATGCTGTGCTCACAGAGCCCTCTGCTGGACAACTTTGTAATGACTTCAGACAGTCTTAAGCGCTAGAAGTCTGTATATTTTGAACTTGAACAAGGTTCAAATTTGAACTTTCTCAGCCAACTGAAACCCTCATTTCAGATACAACGTGACAGTCCTAGTTTTTATAATGGCATGCAATGAATACACTTGAGTTTTGATGCTAACTGAAGGCTACATAGCTTCTCCAGCACACATTTACAGTGTGTAAAAGTTGCATGTTGCAGCGGAATATCCCTGACCTCTGCAACTTTTAAACACTGTAAATCAAGGAGGTTTTATCTACAAGTGCTAATTGGAGACAGTTCTTGACCTGCTGAATCATATTTAATATATTTAGGAGTTTCTAGAGGAAAAAAAAACTAAAGTAAACAGTCTAATTGGACCAATGTGCTGCCAATGGTCAGGATCATTTCAAAAAATCCACAGCCTGGTCTGTTAACAGCTCTATTATGGGATTATGTAGGGTTCAGGTAAGGTGCCTGCATGTGTGGCCACCACGAACTGTGCTCATATGTGTACATTTCCGAGGATGTATGCATGTTTGCTTGTTTATTCCCATGTATGTTAGTCTGCACATTTGTATTTACATTAGTGAATCTGTTGGCTTGTGTGTATGTGTGTGTGTGTGCACTTGAAAGAATGTGTGTCTTTGCAGATCAGTACTTGGAAATGGGTTTTCGCTTGCAATTAGAGGCCATTATGAGTTAACCACATGTCAAAAGAAAGTCTCTTATTGCAGTAAATATACTTAAGTGAATTACTGACTAACTATATACTCGGCCTGTACAGACCCTGAAAACTAATGGGCCAGAAAATACTGCAGGGGGAGAGAGCGTTATGAACATACTTTTGCATATGGACGCACAAACGCACACTTTCTTGACCCTGTGAACTTTTAACCCTAGGAAAAGGGGGTTTCCAAAGATACAACATCGAATTACACACAAAGTTGAATTTATGAAGGCAAACAATTATGTTCGCAGTGTAGTAATTGCTGCAGCAACCCTCAGTGGGCTGATTCTCCTCCATTCACATGTCTCTGTTTCTTCTATTCCTCTGTTTATTCTTGAACGAGCACATATTTCTCCTCACCTTTTATATTTTTTTCTTTCTCCCTTCCCTTTCGTTTCCCTCCAATTCTTGGACTAGCTTTCAAGCGGGGCCTATTATGTGTGTTTTAAGGCTCCACTGAGCGAAACCAATTTACTACAAACTGGGTCAGCCTTGCACTACGCCCACGCCAACCTGCACACATGTACGTGCACAAACACAGGCACAAAATGGCTACAGTCCCCTTGACCTTCACTTTTCCTGCCAGCATCTCAAGGAAGAGCGCACACACATGCACACTCGCAGGAATGGTTATCTTCAAATTGAAATCAGTAAAGGTAAAAGAGTGGGTTTGTCAGAGTGCTGACATTGATCACTGGCCAAGTGGGACTGGCTGGTCCAGAGACAGAATTTGGAGAATAACTGAGAGGGAGACAGAAAGATTGTCCACATTTTAATGAAACTATGTGACATCTCACCCTCTGTTCCACTGTGAAACGCGTTAGAAACTTGGCTCTCTGCAATTTCTGTAAGACCAAATGAGAACGTTTCAATTGCTGTGGTTAAGCAGTGTTCATGAGAGCGGGTTCACATTCTCCATGAAATACTTCAGTGTCTGTGTTCAGCACTGAAATTTTGATGGAACAAAAATAATCCGCAATTTCATTTTTAGCAAAAGTTACAAGTGTAACATGTTTTTAAAGTGCCATTACAGAGTTAGAGCTGACCCACTTGCAATTTTTTCGATACAAAACTTAAAAACTGATGCCTTTAGAGATTCAAGGAGAAAAGGATAGAATATAGAATAGAATATAGAAATGCTTTGTTTAATTACATTTTTCAATTATGTCTTCTTAAATCCATTCCTCTGGTATACATTTAATGAAAATAATACAACACAAGCGTAGTTGCTTTGGCAAATAAGTTGCACACATTCACCTGACGTTAAATCCAATGAATGTACATCATTCTCAAAATTCTCAAAGGGAAATCGTTCTCGTTCTCTAGATGCTGGACAGTGGTCACTATGTGATATATGGGTCTATAATGTCAGTTTCTTACTATTTCTTGCTGGAAGGTGTGTATGTGAAAACTCTAACCAAATGAGAAAAGATACAAAAAAATACGATACATACTAAAGGAGAAATATTTAGTTGCAACAAAAGTGAGGATATGTAAGTTTCTCTATTTTACATACACTAGTTGCAGTTTATAGCCGCTCAGGTAAACGTTATCTAGCAATCCACATTTTTTTGTGTTTACAGATTATATTTAGAAATATGAGAACAGTTAGTTTTCAGATTAAAGTGAACTGACATGCAGTACATGAGGTGAAAGCTCAGTTTAAGATAAAGCATGTATCTGCACAGCTACACAAAAGACAGAGGCATGAAACACCGACCACTAGAGACGCTGTTTGTTTGACCTTAGTGGATTAATCTGAGAAGGTTCTCAGTCATCCAGGTCGTGGTAGTCTTTAAGAGATAAAAATGTGAGAGGTGAAATGTCTTTAAGAACCCAACAGAAGTCCTGTGGCCTTTGTTTTTAGTGGATTAGGTTACTATCACACACCACATTAGACCTTGCTTTGTTTCCTGGCTATGTCCTCAGACAAAGTGTCCATCCCTCTGGACAAGCATGTCCATTCATAACTATTAGCATAGCAGTGAGTAACTGGAGCCAACTGTGACTGGGGCTAATCCGATTGCCGGACACAATGGACGCTCGAGACAGACAGATCAGTAAACAGCCATCGAGAGCACAAACATGCATAGACAGCGAGACGTCACGATGATATGGAGGCGAATTAGTGACGGGAAGGAAAAGCGGGTTTATTAACTGGTTTAAATGAGAGTCACACGCATGCCAGCTCTTATGTACAAGGACAGAAGACACAAAGTCCGATCAACTCGGTCCACTTTGATAAAGCTTGCACACAATACACATACACACACAATGAGGTCTCACACACGCAGTCCGTCACCAGCAGCATGAGCACAGACATGGGAACTGCGAAGGTCAGAAGTTCACGGTGACGAGCAGCCACAAATGAATCCCTGAGTCATCCACAATGATTTGAAGTGATTATGACTGGACTTCACTTATTCTCCCTTTCACACACACCAGAGCTGCACGACATGGTTGTTATTTTTGACAGATAATGCAAATGCTATATTATTCATAACTGGCCCAACGTGTTGATTTTTGCTCCTTAACCGTCATTTCCATGACAAAACATCTCACAATCATTGTGATTTTACGTCTTTTGAAGTGAGTCCACAAACAAAACACAATTTTAAGGCCGCAGAGTTCCATCATGATGCTTTCAAATCTTTCAGATTTTTCAAATACATAGAATCTACCTGTTGAGGAGAATAAGGTATTTTGGAGTGCAGGGGATGCTCCTTAGGACCTGCTATGACTGTGTAGTCTTTTTTTTTTTTGATGCTGCAGACAGGAAGAGGCTGAATAGCTCGGCCCTTGGACGGCCTCTTGACCCAGTGGAGGTGGTGGGAGAGAGCAGGATGATAGCCAAGCTATCAACTATGATGGACAACATCTCACAGCCGTCACAGCTCTGGACAGCCTGAAACATCCTAAATGTCATTTCAAGGGCAATATCCAATGTGCCATATCTCAAGTGAAATCCCGGTTAACACTGTAAATATTAAGCTCATAATGTAATATATTCTGTTTACTTAATCTATATACTGTGTACTGCAGGGTCAACACACAGCGACAGAGTACACACACAAGGGAGAACATGCAAATGCTTTACATTTCTATATTTAAGGTGTTCATAATGCTTGCTTATCGCATTGACTTGTGTTTTGATTTTTTGGTTTATTTAATTTGAGAAAAGAAAAAAAAGACAACTCTAATTTTAACATAAACTCATCGAAACAACCAGAAGGGTCACCACAGAGCTCTACACACCCCTGGGACACACCACCATCATTAAGACAACAGATTTACTGTTCCATCCATTCCTCCAGTGCAGCCAGCTGGGCTTCTCTTCTACTTCAACCAACTCTTTCTTCTCCCGCTGTATAATATATGTTTTAGCATGACACAGAGCACTCATGGCAAGCTACACAGAACAGTTTGGTCCAGGTCAAAGCCTGAGGGCAGAGAGAAGAGTATGGAAAATAAATAATGAGGGATGTTTTTTTGTTTTTTTTAAAGGAAAGGGAATAAATAAAATACAGCTAAAAGACAGCATAAGTAAAATGCAAAAAACACACAAACAAACATGCACAAATTAATTACACTACTTTAAAAGATCAGAATGCTGCGGTTACTTCCGATGGTACCCAGGTGTCCAAACTTACAGAAGGTCAGGTTCTCTAGCTTTTAATTGAGCGTAAATCATTTGACAGCCATTCCTGACTCAACTTAGATTTAGCATTTAACTTCTTTTTTTTTTTGGAGAGTCTTAGAGTTATGAATAACTTAATAACTCAAAAAGATTCGACTGAGATGTCAAGACACAGTCCCAATAATTATGTATGCAACCTGTAGCTCCAACCTGAAAATGAGATGTGTGTGTGTGTGTGTTGTGTGCTGTAGCTGGGGTGAGTAATCAACAACAGGAACTGGCCTGAACAAACACACAGCCAGATGAGAAGGCAGGTGCTGCCACCAGCCTCTGTTCTTCTTTCTCCAGACACATGAGCTTTGTGGTGTCTGTGAAGGGAGGGTCTCCTAAGGCCAAGGTCACCTCCCTGAAGACCACCACAGGTCTACTCTGGCTTCCAGATGTTCTCCTTCTCTCTCTCACTCACACACACACACAGAGGTAGAGAAACCTCCCAAACACGCTATCAAAGGGTGAAAAATAACATAAAGCAACATATAATACTGGTACATGCACACATGTGTGTGTATGTGTGTACAAATTGATCATAACACACTTTATCGGTTTAACTGTTTGTGTTTATCTCTTTACCAAACTGCCTGGTTTAGTATGTAACAGTATCTAACATCGTGGAGTGATCATGTGGAATCAAAACTCCCTACCAGAGTCTTTGGTGTCTCCATCTGTGCACAAAGGAAAATTTTGATTCTTTACAATACTGACCACCATCTCAGGAGACAACGGCACATATTTAGCTTGTGTTCCTGCTTTTTTTTTATATAGTATAATTTCATAGTTCTTCTATTATTGTATCTGCTTGTACGTGTGTGTTTTTTTTTATGTAAGCCCCCATAGGTTTCTACCGAATCCTTACTCGTACTTTTCAACTTGATTGTATATTTATTTTTCGTGTGTTTTTCTGTGGTTGAAATAAATACAATTAAAAAATACATATTTTGTTCATGTGTATCTATTGATGTGGTGCTCCGTGTTCACCTTACTGACAGCTTCTGTGCAAAGATGTGTGTGCAAGTGAACCCGATTCTGAGTGTACGTGCACTTGTTGAATAAATGATCTATTCCTGGGTCTGTCAAGGAAATGGGGGGAGTTGAGGCGGGTCTTTTGGATGCTGATCAGGAGAGACGTGTGTGTGTGTGTGTGAGTACATGGTGGATACTGGTGGAGGAGGGCGGTGGAATCCACACACCAGACCATCTATTATAATGACAGGAAGCAGGAAGTACCACCCCTTCGCAGTCACATGGCTGCCAGCTGTCTTGGCAAGCAGAAATGTTTGTGTGTGTGCGTGTGTGTGCATGTGTGTGTATGTGTGTGTTAAATCTATATACTGTAAATGCATACGCTATGTAGTGCCTGACAGTTTGGACATGTGTAGGTGGAGAATCATTGCTTTTTACACCTGAAATGTAACATCGCAAAAGCTTAAACTTCAATATAATAACAAGTGCATTGGTTGTTTTTCCACACCTCGTAGAAAAATACTCATATCTGTGACAATTCAATATTAAACCACCATCACTGTGCAGAGCACCGACCACATGTGTTTTGTAACTGCTGCTCAGCACATGTCAGCACATTCACATTCAGAGACTCAAACAAGCGCACTTTCACATGCATCACTAAATGTATAAATGTTATAGTCTTAAAGTCCGTCTGCAATACATAAAAGCTGGAAGAATGACACCCACTGTTACCTCCATCAATGTGGTATAATATAAATATTAAAGAAGAAACTAAAGAGGAAGAGAGAGGAAATAAATAGGAAGTGCTGTACTAGGATACTATGACCTGCCAAAAATACTGTGAAAACACTTGGCCACATAAACAAAAAATATATGTCCAGAAGCGTCCTCATAATTAACTGGATTCCCCACCCCCCAGGCACAAGCTATACATATATATATATATGTGCATGTGTGTGTATTATATATGTGTGGACACACAAATATACAGTGATTCTCCATCAGTCAACAGAAAATCCTTTTGGTGGACTTTCATCTGTCAGCTGTTTCCACTTATGAGCAGGAGTCAAAAGCAAGATGTTCTGTGATGGGAGACACAAAAACTGACAGGCAGACACTTGTCAGTTGCTCTCTCGCTCGCTCGCTCTCTCTCACTCTCTCAGATCTTTAAATCATTCCAGGGTTACAGGCCCTGAAATGCAGCAAAACCAAAGGAGTATCAAATTTGATCCCACAACCCTGACAATCATTACAACGTGAAACTGCCTGTTGCCTCTCGCAACCTTTGGTGCCCCTTGTCACAAGAATATTTTTTTGAAAGTCACTCATGGACACACACACACACAAATATTCACCTTCAGACAGGTGGGCAGCAAGCGGCGTCTGTGTCTCTTTGCTGTAAGACACCACCTCTTTGGGAAGGAAGTCTACCTGTGTGATCTTGGAGGCCCCCAGCTTCTGCATCCTCCGCCTGAGCAACAGAAACAAGATGTTATCATTAATATGATTATACTGTGCTCAAGCCAAACCATACATTCCCATTTGTCCAAATTTACATTGTTAAAGTAATGTGTCAATTAGTTGCAAACTAATTATCAGACGACTATTATTTTCACACTTACATTTAACCTTAAAATAATTTATTATCAGAATCAAATTTCTCTTGATTTGCCATGCAATTCCATAATCAAGTATTTCTGTGTCTTTTTTTTGTTTTGTCAGGTAGTGAACAAGAGGAGGAAGATGTACCCGAGCTCTGAATCAGCCTGCAGCTGCAGCACAGAAGGGTCTGTGTCCCACTGCAGCGTCCTGATGTCACCAACAGGGGGAGGGCAATAGAGGACATGCGTGTTTACAAATGGATACAGTGTAACAAACACACAGACATCAACATCAGTGAGACATGTAACTACGACACACTTTTCTATAAGCATGCACGCACACACACACACACACACACACACACACACACACACACACACACACACAGATTAACATGGAAATTGCCTATGGCACTGTCTATAGGAATATGGATAGAGCTATACATCAGGGAGACATTTCATTACATTTTAGAATACATTCATTTCCTCACCTAAAGATCCATGCTCATCTCTAGTGATAGATGTAAATGTCTACTGCCAGAGATGTATGTCAATTAAAAACGTGTCCAATTATGGACTAAACATAATGTTTCACTGTTGTGTGGGATAAAGTCAAAACGGATTCATGTCAGTGGAAAGCCGTGTGATGATACGACGGCTTTTAAATACAGAAGTGCGACAGAAATATTCCTCATTGAAGTCATTTTTTGATGTATGTGCTAAATTCTATTTAAATGACATAACACATGACTATGATGGGAAATACACTCAGTACCATGATTTACACTTCACTCTCACATCACACCATACAACATCACACCCTGGACAACATCATAATCAGCATATGGAAATCAAAATAAATGCATATACATATATAGACTATCTCACACATGACACTATACTCGCCATTCATGATCAATGAGTCTGACAAACAATGAGCTCATTAATTGCATTTACATTGTTGGGAGGTAGGAACTGTTCACACAGGGGATTTAAGCAAAACAACTGAAACCTAAAGGATTTTAACTGGCAAGCTGGTTCCAAACAGTCAAAATTAAATAATATAATGTATTAAATTGCACAATTATTAGTTTTCATTTTTTAAATGTTCTTATTGTGTTCTATTGCACGTTACTGACCGTTCTTATAAACTTGAACGGGATTGTTTTGTTGAGCTGTGCATGTCTGCATGGTCCTATGTCTTTGTTTATGGTGTTTCTTTGATTTTTTGATTCTTTTTTTACCCCGACAAATTTCCCATTGAGGAACAGCAAAGCTCTGAACTGATTGGAACTACTATACTTTTTGGCAATGTGTGTTTGGGCCGCTGAACACACCCATTAGTCCATCAGCTTGTGCCACACAGTGGCAGGTAAGAGTGGCAAGGCATTTCTTTAGCCTGAAGGAAAAGAGTCCGTTTTACAGTAACAGTGATGACACTTAAAGCAGGAGATTGCCAACTGTGTGAAGGCTGGAATCGCCTCAGTGGCTCTACCTAATGTGAACAGCAAGCTTTCGAGCTGGAATCACACGTACTGTATGACAGCATAGTTTCAGGCAGGAAGATCACAAAAGGAGCGTGGAGGAATGAAAATAAGAGGGGCTCAGCAATATTTTGATCTTACACGTCACGACTGGTAAGACCACTGACGGCTGACTGCCTGTATTCACATGAAGTTAGCTCCGGCTAGAGAAAAGTAAGAGGGAGGGGGTGTTTCCTGGGTTTGACGTGAAAATGCTTACCTTGTGCTTTGTGCTTGGGACTTGTTTTTAGACAAACCTGACCTAAGAAGGGATACACACACACATACACAGCCACAAATGGAGAAGCTCAAAATGGCATGCCATCATACAGGGTGGATTTGAGGGAATATCTATACCTTTTAAGTATTTTGAGTAACAAAGTTGGTTTAAGCTAGGAGAATAACAAATAAGTCTTACATAAGGAAATTTATTCGTCTGTTTTATCCCCAATTCCACCCCTGGCCAAACCAGAACAACACATCACTAATGATCCCTGAAGGCGTTGCTGACATATTGACTGTTAACCATTCAAAAGCAAATGGAACACACTTGATGACCACTACTTTCTTGCTAACAAATGGTTTATGTGTTGGTCTGGTGTGCTATGAGTTGGTGTTGCAAGCACTGTGAATGGAACCTGCAAAACAGTCGCAACAAAAGTGGCGCTTTGTCACTCAAATAAGCCGCATTGTAGTTTTCTGCAAATACATCGTTCTTGCCAAACATATACCAACGACTGTTTGCTGAACGTGTACAGATTTGGAGCTCACTTGTAAGTTTATGCTGCATTTTGCATTTCTCTGTATTTTTGTCCAAATATCAACTTTGCAAAACATGTCTGCAGGATTTTTTTTCCTCAAAATTTTAAATTGAATTTCTCTAGACTAGATATATGAGAAGCCATACGCTACACAGTGGTCATCAAAACACCAGATGCAGTGATAAATGGCAGATACAAGGCACCACCACTTCACCACTAATGTCAAACTCATCCTTACCTAAACCTGTCATCCAAATAGTGTTAAAAAAAGAGACAGAATACATGTCAAAAATGTCAATTTGATGAGTTTTCAGGTAGCATATGTTTGTTTACTGGCATGTGCGAGTGAGCAAGGCACTTAAGTGCACAGCATTCCAAGTTTTTCATCTTGTTTACATGTACAAATTAATATATTTTCTCATGTAAAAATGTAAGATGTGACTGTGGCATGCCACTAATTACTTTTTCTTCTCAAAGTTGCCAAAGAAAGATGAAACTTGTTCACCAAGAGAGACATTTGGCATTGTGAACTTTCAGCCTACCTGCCTGCCGGGCCACCATCGGCTGAGTCCTGGCTCCCCGCCTCACTGGGCGTGCTCACTGATTTGGAGGGGGACACAGGGGTCGGGACTAAATAATGAAAGTAACATGAATCTAACATTAAAGGCTGCAAAAAATGGACTGCAGAAAAGAATTGAATGAGAAGCAAAAAAGAAAAATGAGTGATTGACAAATATAATAAATGTTTAAATAAATAGAGAGAGGGAGGGAAGGGCATCAAATGTATTGTTGGTTTTGTCTTAAATATTCATTTGTACTTAGCTGTATTAAAATAACCTAAATGAATAACAGGCACAGCAGTGACCCAGTTCTGCATCAACATTAATCCTGAGGGTGCTGTTACAGTTTGACACCACTAGAGAACAGTGCTGAACCATTTTTTTAATCTTTATCAAAACTCAAAGCAGAGTGAAAATAATAGACATGTTCAAATACACCAGAGCAAGTTATAAGACCCTCATGGAACAGAAACATGATAGAGGGTTGTAATAAAAAAAGGATGCATATAAGTATTTATGAAAAATAATCCGTGCAGACCAGCCATAACAAATATAATCAAGTTAGTTTTTTGAGAAAAGATAAATAAATTAATTAAATGAAAAAAGTTGGGCTATATTATGCAGAGCCATGGCAATACAGATGATAAATAAGGATAGATTTCACCAAGTTACACATGTAGTCTGTGCATCTTGCATATGATTACAAAGTACAGTATGACTTTTCAAATAATTTTGGCTGTAATTAGAGCCCATCTCAATAGGTTTTACCATAGATGTTTTAAGATATTACTAAATATTTTTGCATAATATTGACAAGAAAATGTTTGATTTATTGTTAGAGTACCAACCAAGAGGAGGCTCCGGTGATATACCAATACTCTGAAGGAGGGCCTCAGTCTCCCGGCGCTTTCTGTCCAGGTCTGAATCCTCTGGAGTCACCTCAGCCTTCTGCTGGCTCTCTGTCTGCACATGACACAGAGACAAATGTCAGTGTCTGCATCATAAATTAAACAACAAGGGTGAGTCTCACCTCAACCATCATGAAGCTGAAGAACAAGTGAAAACATGCGTGTGCGCATGCACGGTGCGAGAAAAAATTCCAACACCAACCTTCTTCACACGTATGAAATTTTGTACGCACGCATGGTCACACACAATCTCAGCCACAATCCGTGTCATGGCCTGACAAGAAGCAATCAAACGCACAAACAATACACAGTAGAGAATGATACAGTATGAGTGTCAGTAGTGGGATTCTACTCACTTTTTTCCTTACCTCTTTCTTCTTCCTCTCCTCCTCCTTTCTCTTTTTTTCCTCCCTGATTTGGGCGAGGCGCTGCTTCTTGCGCTCAAGCTCCGCTTTTAGGTCACTTTTGTCCGACATGGCGTCCTACGAGGCTTCAAGCGAGAGGATCAGACAGATGTGAGCTACGTTTGGCACAGACACATTATGCTAAGGTTTCATTTTCACATGATGCAGAAATGATGGCGTATCATTTCATCCAGGGAGACTCAGTTGTTCCTCCAGGAAGAACACTGGGTGTGGCAGATATACAGAACATGAATAATCCTGCATGCTCACAAACCAATTAAGATTTGATAATGGGAAGAATGATGATCTTACCTGCTTTTCTTTAATAAAATGTGACAACCTTTCTTGTCCTATCTGTTAAAAAATATGGTTTAAGTGTGTATGCAGTGTATGTGAGCAAATGGGGGTTAAAATAGTGTCATGTTACCACTGAGCATGTTAATGTTGCTGTAAATATCTACTGATTGGTGTCCAATGTGTGCAAATTATGTTTTTTTTTTTTGTTGATTTATTCATTATTAGTGTATGTGTCTCCCTCCGAACCTGGAAGACTGACGATTTGGGTTTGGGCTGTTTTTGTAACTGTAACTGTGTGGCTTGATTATGACGCAAACGAGCCAGTGTAATATAATTAAAATAGACTTGATTTTGGCAGAAGGGCTGACAAATATTCCAATAGGGACATTAAAGTATATCTTTCTCACACTCGAGTGAAAATGTACCAGAGGATCTATCCCAGTGTATGTGGGCTATATTTAGGAAGATACTTCTTGTTGTCGGTCTCTTATTGTAAGTGTTTTTGATCACGATGAGCAATAATATTGTATACTGACCCATCACTGCTGTTAATACACTGTGATGACAATTTACGGAAATGGTTCAAAAGATGATCAGTTGCATTGTCACCATCCAGTTAAAGTGTTCTTAAACTGGAGATCTTGCATCAGACTGAATAACTGTGAGTTTCTAGAGGAAGGTGGGTTGCCTAACAGAGTGCAGTTCTCTGTGACTTGCTTAATATCAGAACGGTGTCATATTTATAAGATATATCACACTAATAGCATGCCTTTTCCCCTAGTAGATTTGGGAACAGACCTTTCATCTTACATGATAAAAACTCAGTACAGAAAAACCAAATATCCGAACAGGAACGCAAAACAAACCACCAACTTAATGTTAGCATGTTGCAGCTAATGTTGGATAATCACAAGTGTGACAACGTGCATTTACAGCCATGTAGTTTAGGCCTTGCCATAAATGATACGGTGTTATATGTGGATATTGCATCACAATTGGGCCTATAATGTGGTGCGAATGTCTCACTCGTACCTTGTCCACTCGTACAGATAATGATGTGTCACCCGGGAAAGATGCTGTCTCACTGCTGCTCCCCGGGGGAAGAAATTACCACATCCTCTCCTTAAATCACAGTGAAGCGAGGCCTCGGGCTCTCAGGTGACACCGAACACCTCGTCTCGACCTTTCCGCGAGGCTACTGATGATGACAGTGGTTAAAATAGAGCATTTGAGCGGCCATTGACCTAAATAGTACAGAAAACAGGTGCACCGCACGCCGATACATCACTAGGAGGAACAGGATGATGTTGGGCGAGAAGGAGGAGACGAAACCCCGCCTCCTCTGACACGCACTCTCACTACCGGCTCGTACGTTATGCAACGCCGCCATCTTGTGGGCATAAGAAGAAGTGCGAAAGAGTATAGCCATGACTAACAAACAAAAGTCTAACATTGTCAGACGTGATTATTGTACCACAGGACACCGTTTGTTGTTGTTTTTGAAACAGGAACAAATACGCTTAAATTCTCCTGACTGAAAGCGTGGTGAGTTTTAGTTTGCACATAAGAGAAATAGGCAAAATATGTAAAACTCCTTACCGAAGAAAGGGTCAAAAACGTTTATCCTGAAGATGTTATGTATTTATTATTATTTACTTTTTTTTTCTTATTTGACATTTATTTAATTTATTTAAATGTATTTAAGTTCTTTTTTATTTATTTTTGTTTCGACTTTTGGATTATCTACTCTCCAGTTGAAAGTACAGAGAAAGTGTGCAGTTTGTCACTTAGACTTTGTTTAAATAAAGTTGTGGGGAGGGAATAAAGTGACGTAGAGGGTCACTCACTGCAGTCAGTTGAATACATAATAACATCAGATATAGTCGTTTGTTTGTTATCGGACTATTGCTTTGCTAACCCAACAGTGTGTAACATAAACATGTATTTCTGCGCATCTATCGGTAGGTAGCAGTGCAATAAACGATTATGTTCATTTACAACGTCTGGATTGAACAACATAGGAAATCCTTGGCACCGCCCAAAAGGCAGGAAAGTCTCGTCGCTCATTGGTTGGGTTTGACGTCAATCTTCCTCTCAGCTCCTCCTCCTCCAAAACATTCCTATGTGCTTCAAATTGACTTTGGAAGAGACACAACAACTGCTCAAGATGCGGAGAAGCTGACGAACTCGTAATATCAGCCTCTGCAAAGATGTTCACTTCACCGGCGTGTTTTTGCTGCCTGGCGTGGCTTTAGGCCCGTTGGTCAAACTGGAGCGTGTCGAGGACAGTGAGGCTTTTATCTGTGACCCGCTGACAGGGGTGGTGGGTCTGTGAAGGGCAGGAAACATGAAGTTTGCTCAGTTTTTGCTGAAAAACAGCTCCATAGCTGGGATACCGAGGCAAGTGGAGAGGTTTGCTAAGTTCTCCCCTTCTCCCTTGTCTATGAAGCAGTTCATTGACTTCGGTAAGCGTAACCAGCATGTTATTACAAGTCTTCCCTCCTCCTCCACACACACACACACACACACCAGGAGTCAAATGTCTGTTGCTCAACTCACGTTATTCTTATTGTGTGGCATTAACTAACGTACAAGTGTAGAGAGCATCAGTAAATGGAGATGGATCTCTATTACTTGGAGAATAAAATGGCCACTTTGATCACTGATTGGATGAGGGACAAAACAAACGTTATACAGCTAACTTGTGTTTCACGTGACGTTGTAAACTGCAGTAATATTCAAGTATATTTGTTCCATCCCATGTGTACACAGTCCACACCCAGTGTTTAGAGAGATTATCGCTGGTGAATTGTGTAGTTGTGAAATTATGGTTGATGTTTACATTCAGATTTTGTTAAATCAGTTGACAACACGCCACTGATTTGAAACTAAATGAGTAACCTTGAAGTCTTTATTGTGTTTGTTGTACTGTAGTAGTGCCACTTCTGATGAGTGCAGAAAAACGAACTTATTCAGACAATTAACTTAAGACAGGCATAGAAGAGTGCCTAAATATGAATGGAGTATTGTCATTGCAGAGTTAACTGCAGTAAGATGTGTCAAAAACCGATGGAACATACGCAACTAACAGATGTTTGCATGTACATATATGCAACCTCCCAACACCATTGCTCTGTCAGCACAATTTGCACAACAGATCCATGTAAATAAATACCCATTTAAATCTGTAGTGTTAATGATTGTGAAAGGCTGCTGTTATATTTTTATCTTTCTTGACTGACTGGGGTCAAAGGTGGATCCTTTTTTCTCTCTCACTCTGTCCCTCATGTGACTGCAGGCTCGGCCAATGCATGTGAGAAGACCTCGTTTGTGTTCCTGCGTCAGGAGCTTCCAGTGAGGCTGGCAAACATCATGAAGGAAATTGATTTCCTCCCTGACAAGCTCCTCAGCACTCCATCCCTTAAGCTCCTCACCAGCTGGTAGGGTCTGTTTTACCACAATCACACTCACTGAACTCTGGGAATGATTAAATCTGAGTGAAGCAATTACAGTTACTGCACCTCTGTCTGCAGCAGTGGGAAATTAGGGTAAACAACAACTAGTGTTGCTGGGTAATGACTCAATCACCTCATATAGCGTTATGCACGTGTACTGTGCAAATAATTACGATAGCGTGTGCTGTCTCCGATCTTCATGCTTCTCTGTTTCAACAATCGTGTAGTGTTTTCTAATCTTTAAGCTGAGCGAAACTTAATCCAACAACAATATATCTACTGTCATTAATCTTCAAAGTTTCCAGGTGATGGTTTTACAGAGAGTTGAACTTGTTTTAGAGTGGGAAAAACAGCCTGAGACAGTCTTTTATCCCTTCTCTATGCAACTTTGATAAACTCAGGATAAAGTGGCAGAAGGTGAGTGAGTGAGTGAGAGAGTGACTGAGTGAGCTTGCCACATGCTCACCTGATTGTATGAAAGCATGCCTGTTGTCTCTGTCACTCTCTGTTTCCTGTGTCACTCATCTGTCCTCCGTACTACACACGCTATGAATTCATTATGGATTTATTTGATTGTCAGTCTCGCTATTCCTGTCGAAATGTTTGTATGTTACTTCATGTGATATACTTGTTTAGCATAGATTTATTATATTAAAAAAATCATCTGTAAGTTTTGCTCTGCATATGTAGCACAGTTTTTGAGAAAGTTTTAGAGCTCAAACTGCATAATATGTACACACCTGTGTACACACACTTATTACCTGGTTCAGGTAATAAACACATAAACTCAGGAGTGTCTGTCTGTAGGAGGAATAATAAAAATGTCTCAGGGTTTTTTTTTGTTTTCAGCTGTACAACTGTAGAACATTTTCTCCATTTGATTTTATGAATCCCTTACCCTTAACCTATGCGACAGGGTTTTGCATGTTAGGTTCAACCACTCTCTCCTAAAGTAAAAAAATAAACAGGCGCATTATAACAAACCCCAGTTCCAGAAAAGTTGGGACACTAAAATCTCTCATTTGTTCAGTCACATGACATCTGTCTCTCCCCCTCCCAAACTTGCTGATACTTGGACTTGTGCGACCACAGCACATGTTTCCACTGTCCTTCAGTTGACATAATGCTTCCTCTTTGCTTAACACCGTTTTGGGTTGCATTTCTAGATGCAGTAGCAGACTGTATTTGTCACAAGAATTTTCCAAAATATTCCCAAGCACATGTGGCTATGTCCAGCCTTTATACACCGAGATTTCCCCTGACTCCCTGAATTCTCTCATGAATATTGGCCATTGAAATAACATATTGTAGATTTAGTTGGGCTTTTAAAAGATGTTCTAACCTTTCTGGAAATGGGGTTTATTCTTATTGCAGAACACAGTATTCAACTGCAGACAGACGTGTTGGTTATGTTTAGTGTCTTGAAGACAAGACTGTAAAGGTTATTAGCCGACTCCCACCTTTTCCATTAGAGCTACAGCAGCTTGTGTATGTGGACCATGCAGCGCCCCGTATTTCCTGCAAAAGTTAAACTTATCAATCATGTTGTTTACAAGAGGAGAGGAAAACTTGATGTTTTCCTGGCAAGTTTCCTAAAACATTTGTTAGATAATACCCTATTACAATGTGCGTGTGTGTGCACGGTGGGACTTTAGTACAAACTCCAGACTCCAAGGTCAGTTGAGGGACAAAGTTAGCTCCTTGAAAGCATGGCCACACTGCTGTTCACCTTTCACCCAGTTTTTCTGAGTGAGCTCAGCACTGGCGTTGCCTCTGTCTGCTGGCCTAGATAAACTGAAACAAGTTTCACTTAACTACCATGTGGAAATGCTCTAGCCTTATTATGCATTTCTGTATATATAAGTACCTCTGTATTTCTTTGTGTTTAACAGGTATTCCCAGAGTTTGTTGGACCTCATAGATTTTTTAGAGAAGGATCCAGATGACAAGAAAGCCCTAACAAAGTAAGTCATGAATTAACACTTTTCAAGACACATGCAATGCTTATGTGTACATAAAAAAAAAACATTTACACCAGGTGCTAGAAAAACATATGTCTATTATATGTCATCACATCAGAGTCAAAGCAGATTAATTATAGTAAAGGCTTTAAAGTTTCAGCGAAATCAAATGTGTTGCACTGCAACATTTTGTTTTTTCTTATTATTCTTTTATTTTTATTAATTACATTTTTATTCAGGATCAATATCAATATTTAAATGAATAATTCCAGTACAAATTCATATGATAAGACATAAATCAAGATAACTTTCCACATGTGTACTGTAAATACCTGTGGTTTATTGGAAGATTGCCTTGTATTCATTGCTCCGCTGGTCTGCAAATGAGTGCTATGCTATGTTTAGAACGCATGTGTGAGCCCAGTGCTGCTGAAGAACATGATGTACTACTCACCGTCGCATACTCACACATCCATCATTGTTGTCTTCACCTTCAGTTTCACACAGGCTCTGGTCAACATCAGGAATAGGCACAACAATGTGGTTCCCACCATGGCCCAGGGCGTGGTGGAGTACAAGGAGGCGTTTGGCGTGGACCCCATCACCAACCAGAACGTCCAATACTTCTTGGACCGTTTCTACATGAGCCGCATCTCTATACGCATGCTCATAAACCAGCACAGTCAGTATAGCACTTGGTGATTGGCTGTGAGTTAATCAATACAGTTGGTAACACTCACAACTCTTGTCCATCCATATTGTGGCTCTGGCACAGCGTATGTTGTCATTTCTTTATGTCAACAAGTCTCACCTCTGCCTTCCCCCAAGTGCATCAGGGAACTGCAGTGGCCACCACATACCACAGAGGATGTTGTTGTTTAAGTACATGTAAGCTTCAGCTTTAAAACAAGCTACTATATGTATGGAAAACATGGTGGTGCAAGATGGCAGCCTGTGTAAAGCACCTACAAAAGGCCACTTCTAGGACCTTCAGCATTCCCTACTGCATCTACCTAAGTTTGTTTTGTACTGTATATACTTGAACCTAAATGTTCATAAATGTATAGGCTGTGCGTTTTTTTTTTTTGTTTACCACAAAGTGTTTGTTTCTTTGCCCCACAGCATTAATCTTCAACGGCAGTGTGAACCCAGCCCATCCCAAACATATCGGCGGCATTGACCCGAGCTGTGATGCTGTGGAGGTAGTAAAAGGTAATCAATCATTTTCTCTCTCTCTCTCTCACACACACACACACAAACAGGATTTGTTATTTGCTCTCCACCACTCGCACATTTTAGAGAAATCCTTGAATTCTTGAAGTACCCAGTAATCGTTGGTCTTCATTCGTTGTGGTTTATCAAGTCTTTGTGGTTTGATTTTTAAATCTAACACAACACAAAGCAGGTTTGAAAAACTCAATCAACTTCTCATTCACCATGCAGATGCCTATGAGACTTCAAAGATGCTCTGTGAGCAGTATTACTTGACCTCTCCTGAAATGGAAATCAGAGAAATCAATGGTATGTCATGTATTTAAAGTGTTTCTTAGTATTATTATTATTATCATTATTGTCATTTGCGCATGCATGGTTTAACTGTTTCTCCTGCCTATGTTGTATCTTTCTCGGAAATGTTCTGCCCTAAATGACGATAGATTCACTGGTGCCCTACTAATATTCAACTGAACCCTCCAAGATTAATCTTTGTTGGCTTAACTGAGGTCAGTCACTCCTGCCAAGAGCTGGTATCAGCAATCTTTGAACAACATAGGATACGAGAATGTGGGAACCAAAACTTAAATAACTTGGTTATGCTTATACTGCTTCTGCATTTGCAGAATATAAGAGATACAGACAGTACTGATTACTGATTAATGTATCAACTTTGTTATGATAATAATTATTACAATGTGAAATGATTTACAGGTAAAAATCCGGGCCAACCCCTCCATATTGTCTATGTGCCCTCCCATCTCTACCACATGCTGTTTGAGCTCTTCAAGGTACAGTTCCCCCTGAAAATTAGACTTGTACAGTTTGATCACCGTGTTTCCACTCGTTCTCTTCCGTATTTGATCCATGTCCTCTGTTAGAATGCCATGCGAGCTACAGTCGAGACCCATGAAACGAGTCCGACGTTACCTCGAGTCAAAGTGCAAGTTGTACTCGGCGAAGAGGACCTCACTATCAAGGTAGGTGAAGATTAAACAAAAAATGACAGTGATGACTTAAGCGACATGGCAAGGCAAGAGCATGTTTTAAACACAAAGATTCAAGGTGCTGTGTGGGAACATCTTAAAGCTTAGAGACCAAATTGTGAAGAAAGAAAAAAAGCATGAAAGAAATCAAAGGTTTAAGAATATTTAATGTATTCAAAGAGGTAAAAAGAAAGACAAATAAAGATACTTTTAAAACAAATTTAAAAGAAGAAACTTCAAGAAAAAAAGGTTTTGTCTCGATTTAAAAACTGCAACATTTCTAAAATCATTTCTAAATATCAAAGACTGTACTGATAATAAAATAGTTCTGCTCAAATCAAAAATGTTTTTAGTGGACTGCATTTTTATGTGTTTGCAGAAGTGGTAACATTTCAGAGAGTTCTTGAATGCATCTTGAAGCCACTCCTCTAAACTCAACATGCCATTGATCCCACAGCAGGGATGACATTTTCCAGGGTCTTTGAATGCACCTTAAATCTACTCCTCTAAACTCAACATGCTGTAAGCCCTGCATTACTTCCACCAACTCTCAAATGGAAAATAATCTGAATCCCACTGACCTCTGAGGGTCAGAGGGCATTACTGCAGACTGCTGAATTTTGAAGAAGTTGCAGGTGCCTGATGGTCTTTGTAGCAAGGCTCACTGTTCAGGTTCCAGATGAACAAAGCCAGACTAAGTTTCCTCTGGCAGAACAGTAAGAGAAGTGTCATCTGCTTTATTTTTAGATGTCGGATAGAGGAGGTGGAGTCCCTCTGAGGAAGATTGAACGTCTCTTCAGCTACATGTACTCCACGGCTCCCAGTCCTGTCCACATAGACAACTCTCGTAACGCACCTCTGGTGAGACTAAACTTTACTTTACCCTACACATGTTTCAGTGTTTATGATCATGTTTTACGACAGATTAAAGTGGAACAACAAGAGAAACCGATCTGCTAACAAAGCCAAGCCCTTCACAGTTTTCACTTTCTGTGTTTAAACTTACTATTTTAGGCCTTAATAGCCTGATCTGTAATTATACTGGAATCCTGGTTTTTTTTTCTTTTACCCTCAGGCTGGGTTTGGTTATGGTCTGCCAATCTCCCGCCTGTATGCCAAGTATTTCCAGGGAGACCTGCAGCTCTACTCTATGGAGGGTTACGGTACTTCAGCTGTCATCTACTTAAAGGTGAGGACATCTTCTCCCCCTTACACCCAATGTCAAACCTACGTTCACTGCAATCAGTTTAGTTGCAAGTTGTTATTGACCAAGAGTTTTAATCAAGAGCCTGTATGTGAGAGTGTCATTCATGCACATTCCTGTTAGGGCTGATAAATAAATAATATATTAGATTTCTCTTTAACTTCCACCACTGCTGCCTTAGGGCTCTCTTACTTCATAGTGGTGCAACACTGACGACTAAAGCCTTTAGGCTTTATTGCCCAGCACCGAAGACTTTCGATTCTAACATGTTCTGTTCTATATCACCAGGCCTTGTCCTCAGAGTCTGTGGAGAGACTTCCTGTGTTCAACAAGTCTGCTTTACGGCATTACCAGTCCAGCATAGAGGCGGATGACTGGTGCATGCCCAGCAAGGAACCGAAGAAGCTGGGCAGGTTAGACAGTACGCTGTCATGAGAGAGAGTGCAGGACAAAGTTAAAGACACTATGGGATAGTCGAAGAAGCTGGAGGACATGGAGGGGCTCATTTGTGCTGTAAGAGTAAGACGGTGACGGATGCTTTGGACGTGGATTTGGGCACACTGACGAACAGCTAGACACGTTATTTAGTCAGCCGCCAACAAAGGCTCACCACATTTAATTCCATTATATGTTGATTTTAGGCTTCCAATAGTAATCAGTTTGTCAAATGTGAATCTTTTGCAGCACTCATTGTGTTGTTTGTTTTTGGGTTTGTTTTTTGTTTTTTTTAAATATACTTAAATTATAATAATGTGGCTACACTGTGTGAAAAAAAGCATGACTAATATTTGTGTTTATATCCATTTCTTTCAAGTGCTGGGTAATGTTGTGTTAGTGCAGTAGGTTAAATGTGAAAGCCATGTCCAGTTTTATGAGTTTAAAGACAAAAGGAACAAAGTCTCTCCTCCTGTAGCCACTGCAGGCTGCTCCACACACTCCTCAGCTCTCATACAAGAAGAACATGTTTCTACAATGTTTGAGGTGAAATTTAAATCTTTGGTTTGACCACTTACATATAACGTCCACTTACATATAACTTCTCCAATACCATTGCAAACAAAATGTATTTAGATGAGTCTGAATGGGAGTCAGTCAAATTTTTTGAGACCACGCTAGACGGATGTTTTTAAAGTTGAAGTGTTGTTGTTTTTTTTTATCATGTGCATGTTGTAAAGACTTACTAACATTTTGAAATGTTGCATTGTGGGAGACTGGGTGTCAGCTTCCTCTTTTGCTCAAACTGGTGTTGCATGTTTTCTGTATTTTGACAGGTGGACATGTTGCGTCCAGTGTAAGAGACATAGGAACGACACAGACGGACGTTCTGAGCTGTATCGAATTATCTGTAACAACACGGTCATGTTATTCAGTTTGCCTTAAAATCATACTGTCATTTTGCCATTTGAATAGTTTTAAGCCTTTGAGAATCTTATCTCGTGTTCTCTTGTTCTTGACGATTTAATATTTAATGATTTAGACGCGTGCTTTGATCACTGTTTATACTCAAAGGCCTTGTACTGAAGTTGTGGTTCATCATTAAAATGACCAGTGAACGTATTTTCTGTCATTTCTTGTGCAGTTTCTGGAGTGATTATTAACGGCCTCCATACTTTTATTTGCAGCATTCAGAGTCGCCTGTTCAAGTACGTTGTTCAAAACACTCGGCTTTCATGAGGCCCACAGACGTGAGACCTGTATACATTAAACTGTTTCTATTATGCAAACAGAACTACGTTCTCCCCGATTGAACGCCGCACTTTGTTGTCGGAAACTCTTCTCTTGTTGACACCGGCCGCCCTGCTCTGCTTTGCCTCTTCATTAGTGTCCCCGTACATTGTCCTCTACCGTTTGTCATGGTAGCAAAAACAACTTCAGCACTGGTTAATAAACTCACGCTGAAAGGCAACAGAAACAACTGTCAGTATCTTCTGATGTAGAGAAACTGGTGTACTGCGCTTACACGCTTAGCACGGCTCCAACAGAGGCTTAAAGGTGACGTATGAAATGTAAGCAATCGATTACATTGAGACATAAGATGAACACGACGTGTCCCTGGAGACAACGGTGTGACTACACTGAGGACACCCTGGACAGGTCGCCAGTCCATCGCAGGACCACATAGAGACAAACAACCATCCACTCTCACACACACACACACACACACACACATTTTTTAAATGCTAGATGTTGCTGTTGCACATATTTTACATTTCATTTAGATCTTTTAATTTGTTAAATGAAAGGTCTGAGACACAGCAAGCCAGCCTCTCTTTATTCACTCACTCAGAGTAAATATTGGAACCACAGCTGAACATTGTTTTGGGTTACAGTGTCATGCTGTATCTGTCTGTTGCATCTGTCTGGCTTTACAAATAATAAAAACGTCTTCTTCTTTTTTTTAAGTCACCAGCCTTGAACGCTCAGTCTTATAGCGATGGCACATGCGTCAGCGTGCTTATTAATACATGGTGACTCACCCTCGAAGACACACCTTCGGTGTGGTAGACAAGAGGACTATTGATATTGTGGGTTTACTCGTTCAACGCAGGAGTGGTTTGTTTTCACACAGGACATTAAGCTGCTCCAGTACAGTATGAAAAGTTGGGATTAAGAAAACATTTTCACCAGGAAAAATCCCCTCAAACAAAACACTATACAAGAACACACATATGAAGACCTACTCATTTGAACACTAAGAATTTTCTCTATCATCCTTTATTTGCTCTGAAATTATTTTCAGACCGTATGATACATATTCCTGCCTCGGGTGGTAAATGTGAGTGTTTGCCATCTGTGGCCTCATGTGCACTGGAAGGTTTTATCAAGTGTTTGTTCAGCAGAATCATGAGAATGAGCCGGTGCAGAAATTAAAAATTAACTCCACAAAGCCAAAAAGACACTGAGGAAAGTGGAAATGTAAAAAGTGCAGAGACGTTGTGAATAATTTGGCAGCTTAATATGACCGGGAAGGCAAAATACCATTACACAATAATAAAATGAACATCCTCTCACCTGTCACTCAAAAGAATCCACTGACAGTTAATGCTTCTCCTGAAACTAGTTACAGTATATATTAGAGCATCTAAATAATAATCAAAAAAAAGTCTCTCCGTTAGTACAGTATCCCGTCAGGTTCCAGTAATAAATATTTCTTCATGAGAGGTGGCAGAAGCAGCTGTGATACTCCTCTGTGGCAGAAACCACCCAGACCGGCTCTGATGGCACATCGGCTCAGGTGGAGCAGGCTGCGAGGAGAGTTGGTGCAAACAGCAAACATGGAGTCATAGAAGTCTTTATGTCTCTGCGGAAGCAGAAATAAAGCTTTTTAAATGTGTATTCTGTGTCTGAAAATCAGTTTTTCACGTTCGAAGTCGCTTAAATCAACTTTCTTTCTCTTTCTGATGTCGGGTTTAAATGTCACGTGGTCGTCTTGACCACGTCTACATGCCGAAATGCACTGAATTAGACATCTGCATTGACGAGTCGGTAAACAAGTGTACATCCCTGTGTTACCTTATAGGAGTCATCAGGAATGGCTGCTCGCCACTTCCTGGTGGGCTTTAAATGTTCGTAAGCGTTGACCATCACTTCTAATACTTTGGGGTATTCATGGCAGGACTGCAGCACCTGCAGAGAACAACCAACAATGTGAATACAGAAGAAGAAGGGCCAAATCCATGCAATGTAACGTATCCTGATGGCATGACATTTTAATCTATATCAGGATGAACATATTGGACCTTGGTAGAGGCATGTGTTGTAGTGATTTGTGACCCACACCTTGTGGAACTGTGGTGGGTAAATCCTGGCGGTGTTATAGTTGAGCAGCAGCTGATAGCAGAGCTCAGGAATGGCCACGGGCCTGACATCAGTCACTTTGAGGAGATACTGAATGGGGGCGCAGCCGTTAATGTCCATGGCTCTGGTGTTGGCTCCGGCCTCCAGCAGCATCTGCATTAGGACATGATCGCAGTTCCAGGCTGCTTTGTGAAGAGCGGTTTTATGGTCTTCTTCTTGGAGGTTCGGATCTGAAATGGGAAACTAACGCTTTGGTCAAAGGCTTTGCAACGCACACCAGCGACTACATGAGATGGAAGAATGGCTCCTCGTACCTGCTTGGTGGTCCAGCAGGAGGCGACAGACAAGATGGTGATCCTCGCTGTACGTTTGCTCTCTGGAGTCAAAAGCCCAGAAGGCTGCGGTTATCAAAGGCGTGTCCTGTAAAGCGTTGACTGCGTCCACAGACGCGCCGTGAGCCAGATATAGACTCACCAGCTCCGGAACGCCAAATCTGGCAGCTGTGTGCAACGGTGTATCCTCCTCATTGTTGTGACTGGGCATGTTGACATTTGCACCTGCATAGGGGGGGAAAAAGAAAAAGAGCATTTTGTTTCGGTGGAGTTTACATGCTTTTATTTGAGCTACTTAAAGGTCCAGTGTGTAACATTTAAAAGGGGTTTATTGGCAGTTATTGAAAGTGTGTGGTTTCCGTAGCCTTGGAATAAGCCTTTCATATGCCAAGAGCAGACACTCACTAACAAAAAAAGAAGAAAAAGAAAGACATCCTTCCTGGTGAAGGCCACTGTAGTTCTCTGACTTGCTTGGGAAACACTGAACCTTTAATCCATCTACTGTCCATATAGCATACTTCCCTCCACACCTTTCAAGATGAGCTGCTTGGCGCAGGCCACAGACTCGCTGGTGATGCAGTAGTGCAGTGGCGTGTGCCCGCTCAGTGACATGCTGTTGACCTTTGCCCCGCGAGCCAAGAGCAGGGCCGCACAGTCCGCGTTGGAGACCTCGCAGGCCACATGCAGCGGGGTCTTCCCGTTGGGCATCCGGTTAATGGCGGCACCTTCCTCCAGGAGCACCAGTGCTGTTTCCACAGCGTTGTACATCATGCACACGTGAATGCCCATCGCCCAGGAGTTGTCCAGTTTGTACTCTGGGAGCCAATAACCTGCACCACAGCAGAGAAACAAAAGTGTTCACCGTGACAGTAAAAGTGGTGGTATTATTCTTGCAGATATATGTGATAGCTCAAGATACTGTTATTCCATGTTATTGTAGTGTACCTGGTGTAAAGAGCAGTTTACTTCCCTGTGGTTCTGACACCACCTAGAGGATATACGGCAGAACAAGTCTTTTCCCTGACATTCTGGGTGTCACATTACTGCATTTCTCTTCATTAGGTGAAAGGCAGGGTGCACCACGGTGCGTCGCCGGTGCATTGCAGGGACCTGTGGTCAGTTCAGAGTTTTCAATTCAACTCCGCATGTTTTTGGACTGTGGGAGGAATTCGGAGTAAAACCCATGCACACCTGGGAAACTCCATACAGAAAGGCCCTTGGTCAGACCGGGATCTGAACAAGAGACCTTCTTACTGTGAGGCATGGATGCTAGCCACTACCCCACATATTGCTCTTATATGCTGCTGGTCTGTCTGTGAGCTACCAAGCATATATACAGTAAGTATAATGACAATAAAGTCTAATCTTACAGTATCTTCTCACACTTCCCTGCTTTATGTTGCCATGTTTCTCCGTCTGAGCCTAAGCACACAATCTGGTGACGACCATATTAGGACCAGTTCTGTTTAGCCCCTTACCTTGTTTATAGGATGCCAGGACCATACTGGGGTCCTTCACCTCCAGCACCGTGTCAATGTCTAGGGTGCCAGTGTGCAGAATCTGCAGGGCCTTCTGGGCATTGTTGGCCTGCAGGGCCTCCAGGAACTTCAGCTTTAGCTGCTTGACAGCTAATTGTTTGGGGTTGAGCTCCTCCATGTTCTCCTCCCTCAGAGAAGGGCCGTGCACTGTCACCCCAGTTGGCTCAGACGCTAGTGTTTGCCACACGGCATGTAGTAAATTTAAAATGAATGCACAAATGGCGATAATGAAAGAATGAATCATACCCAGAGTGGACGTCCCCTGCACGTCCAGCTATGGGAGGTGAATAAGGAAGGAGAGCGGAAATGAAGAAGAAGAAGGGGGCCAACATGTGGACGGAGGGGGACGTCAGAGGGAGAAAATAGTCCTCAAGTGAAATTAAGCTGAATATAAATAGAAAGGAGAGAGAGAGGGGAGGGGCTGGCGAGCCACAGCTGACTGCAGCCAGTCTTCTGACACACAGACAGGCATGGTAAAAATAACATGAACATAGCAGGAACCCAGCAAAAGTTCCAGAGGAAACCTTTGCTCTTTATTATTCTCTTCTTGATGCGGTGACGTATGACTGCAGTATGCCCTAATAGTACAATCTAAATAAAGAATTAAAAGTCCAGTGTGTAAGAATTAGTGACATCTAATGGGAAGAGTGCAGATGGCAACAGAGGACTCCTCCCTTTCCCAAGAGCTTTAGGGAACTATGGCCTTCACAGACCTAAAAGCCTCATTCTTCGTCGTCTGCACAGTGAGCTTTAATTTTAAAATGTGAAATGGCTGCTTTGCTGCGGAAACATGGCAGCGCAAGACGGCTCAGGTACATACAATATGAAAGGCCACAAAAACCACGGTTATTTATGTGTCGTATATTCAATTTCCTCCTAAAACCTTGCTAAATGTTATACACTGGACCTTTAAAGTGCACATTCATGAAATTCATTTGAAACACTCACAACAATCACATCTCTCCCTCACAAACAACCGTTTAAGCCACTCAAAAATGGCAAAAAGGAAGAAACGGGAACAAGCGCTGGACAGTGGCTGCACGTTTTATTCAGTGTGACAGGTAGCTGCCCTTTCAAACTTTTCAGAATGCCAAAAAAGAGAGGGAGAGAGAGAGAGAGAGAGGGAGATCAAGGTCATGACAAATAAAGGAGGAGAGTGAGCTTAGCTTTCGAATAGAGTGAGCGCATGGCTATAGCAGTGTGATTATCTTTTGCTTCCTGGCGCACGTGAACGCCAAACACCCTTCCAGACGCTGCTCGAAAACGTCGCAAGTAGCACCAGGGACTCATTCATACGTTGGTTTCATCGTGCCAGGCAAGCTCTGTCAAGCACATAGAAAAGATATGGAATCACATTTTGGCTCAGGCCGGACCCTGCTCGCCTCGCCCGGCCCCCGGCGGACACACGCTGTGACACGATAGAAAACAAGGCTTCTGTAGGATTCGTACAGCAATATTGCTCGCAGTTGTTGTTGTTGTTTTTTAACTACACATACAAAAGAGTCAAAAAAAGAGCGAGGGTATTCACAGAAGAGGTTCAAGTGTTACAAAACAGTTCATAAGAATACATCATGAGCGGTTTATTGGAGTCGCACTGTAGCAGCAGCACTGCGGTTGAGTTAGAGGACAATCGGGGGGAGAGAGAGTTACTGTTTTCGTTCCAAACTGTCCCTCCCTTTGTTTGTTACAGTTTTAATTATGTCTTGCTGGGGGGGAGGGGTGATTATACAATTCTGGATAAATCATTATTAGGTGTTAGTAATACTCTTATTTTGTATACGTCATTACAAACAATAGTAGGTTGCTTTGTTAAATACATAAATAAATAAATAAAAACACTGAACAGATCAGTCGTGATTCCTGTCTTGGAGGTTTCCGGTAACCACGACGATTATTCTTGCTCTTAACCCGTTAACCCTGAAGACAAAAAGGGACTAAAAATTGAAAGTTGCCTTTGTTTCTATCACGGTGGAAACTAGTGTCTCTATATTTGCTGTAAACCTATAGAATGATTCCTGGGAATGATCGAGAAGGAACACGCGGGACTCGTCCCTCACAGAGACGTATCATCCTAAACTGCATAAAGTACATAAAGAGGTCAAAAATCAAAGTTCCAAATTATATTCTTCGTCTACGCAATAAATAAAAAAAGAAAGAAAAGGTACATCTTGCTGAACCAGGTTCATGAGGAAATTAAAACAATATTGCATCTATCAGGTGCACAATTTCCAGTGTAACATCAGTAGTATCAGGTCATCTTAAATACTCGTGTACATGTGTGTGGCAGCATTCTTAAATATCCTTAAGTATTCCAAACAGACTTGTTATAAAAGAACAACCAGAAATGGATGGGTCAGCTTTACTGTGTGTTTTTAACACTCACATAAGCGTAGAGTTCAGAAGAAAAATCCTACTCCTACTTAATGTCTAAAGGCAGTGGTGGGGTATTAATTCATGGTTTGATTGAGAGACGATAAAAAGTGGGCAAAAGCAGGTTTACAAGCAGAGTCAAAGCAAGATTATGCACATTTATGCACCCAAGTTGCTTTTTAAAAGGGTTTTTTTTTGTGTGTGAGTGTGTTGCATGTATGATACGGGGTTTGGTAAGTAATTATATGTACCTGAAGTGTCCATTAGAATCAGTCCTATGACTACAGCGTGTCCCCGCCATAGAGGACTGTTATACTTGTGGTACATGTACAGTATACTGTCAGGTTCAAATAAATGTACAGTGTTTACATGTCCAGTGTTCTGGTGAAAAAAACTTTTCTCTCTTAGAGAAATTTGGTTGCCAGTTCAGTTCGGCTTAAAACCGTCCCAGTGTGTTGACTTGGTCAGTAGTCAAAGTAAGCAGCATGTGGCCACCCAGTGGTGGGAGATGAGTACTGCCTCACATGTTCCATATTCCACACGGACTTGTGTGTGTGCTTCAAAGCAATAGAATCAATGTGTCTGAACAATATATACATACGTCTAAACCACATGGCACATCAGAGAGATATGTGTCTGCATTTGTCCATATGCACAAGGTCATGTTGTGTCATGGCTCTGAGGACGACGGTGGGATGGTGAAGAAATGAGCACAGAAATGATTCATCTAGAAACGATAAATAAACCCAATTTACAATTTTAAAATAGATCGTATTTTCTAAATGGCTGAAAAACAAAACAAAAGGATGGGTGTATAGTGAGGCCGATGAAGGGGCAGCATCTTACTTACATCTAACTGATTATTTTGGTTTGATTTTCGTGGTGGAAAAAAAAGGTCACTGAACACACGGTCATTTTGGGGTTGGAGCTCCAGCAGTGAGAACTATACCAAACTACAGAGAAGGTGTCCCTCAGGGCTTGTTTGTGGGCCTCCTGACAGTTTCGATCCCTGCTCCATGCTGCTGATTTGCTACAGTAAAGGTGAGCCAGCCAATTTTCTTCACTCCGTCTCCTTCTGCGGCTGCTGCTCCAGCTCTCTCTTCCGAAGCTTCTCGCGCTGTTTCTCCACCTTCTCGCGGTTCCTCTTGGCCTTCTCCATCAGAACTTTGAGGTCCTTGATCTTTTTCTTGATCAGAGCGCGGTCCTGCGACAAAGTGACTCCAAGAGCCTGAACCAAAAGAACATGCGTCAGGATCCCCGCTTCGACCAAAATGTAAATCGCTACCCGTTTACGGCGTCTACAGGCTTGTACGGCATTTTAGAACAATGTGTTTTAACCTACCTTTAGCTCAGTGCTATCTAGCTCCAGCAGCTGTTCTCCATCTATGTTTTTGGCAGTGAATTCTGGGATATGGTGTTCTAAGTTGAGGCCCATGAGCCAGCGGGCCACCTGCTGCGAGGTCCACTCTGTAATACCGTGGTTCTGCCACTGATGCGGCCTCGAAAGCTGGCTCTCGTCGAAGATCTGAAACCCGTACAACAGACGAAAAGAAACAAGCAGATGAGATGGACATATTTCCGAGTCTAATATACGCAGAGAATAACTTGACGATAAATCATGCAAAATGACACAGGGACAAATGATACGCCGCTCACAAATCCCAAACAAGACACACGTGTCCTCTGCGGGCGCCGGCGGCCTCAGTCTTACCTCGTCATCTATCATATCCAGACTCTACACGTACACGGCAGCGTAGGACAAAAAAAAAAAGAAAACAGAGAACGATTATGATGTTAAGAAAAACAACATTTGAATGCAATGAGCCTTAAGTGCCGCATTGATTTTAGCACTGTGTTATCTGTATGAATGATATTTTCCCGTACATCGACGATGGCTTTGGTCAGAAATATCTATAAAGATGATGAATTGACCGAGACACAGAGCCCCCACGGGTAAACAACACGGTGGCGGTGTGCGTCTCCATGTAAACACGTGCTGGTGGTCTGTGGCTGTCGTTAGAAAGGCGATGTGCAACCCTGATAGCGAACGTCTGGATGTCTCCCTGTGACCTTTTTTATCTTCCACAGCTCTTTTTTTATACTGCTTTTTATTCACCCACAGCCACGGAGCACACAACACAAAACAAACTAGAGCTCATAACTCCCCGACTCTCTCAAATTCCTTCATCCACTGCTCAGCTGACAAGTCGCTGAAGGAATTCCAGCAATATTTCACCTGCACCACACGCCTGGGGAAGACTCTAGATAAATGTGATGGATCTGTTCCAGATGCATATAAACCTAGTTCTCTTGCCCCTCTCTCAGCTCTGCTTACCATCACACACGCACACACACCAGTCATAAGGACAGCCACGATTTCTTGTAACAAAGCCGTGGATTTAATGACCACTCTGAAACTGACAAAGCCCCTTAAGACCGCACACGTACCTCATCTGAGGACAGCACAAGCGCGTGAGAGCGTCCAGACTTCTTGGCCTCGCTCAGCGGACCGCTGATTTCCACTGAGCTGCTGCTGCTGCTCGCACTCAGATCCTCGTTGAAGGTGGGCCCCTGAAAAAGAAAAATCAACAACACACTCTTACAGGACCCCTGCTGCCTGTGAGGCTGGTTCTGGTTCTCCTCTCTCTCCTTCTGTTAAGTGGTATCGATTGAAAGCGACACGATGTTGCATTAGTATGATGACGCTGTAAATTTAATCAAAGCGCGGGGGGCGGGGGGGTTATTAAATCGGTTTCCTGAACTGGACGAGGGGTGAATGAATCAAGAAAATGAAGTGCCTTTCCCTCTATGCACGTTCCCGAACGCCTGACGTGCTTCAAGCCAAGTCAATCAAAAAGGAAACTAGATGCACTGCGAGCGCATGACCCGTTCCATTAAAGCAACCAACTGTGAATGAGACTAGTGGTTCGAGGTGATGTCGCTGCTGGACGCCTTCCAAACGCCCAAAACCCCTCTGTCTCTGTCCTTGTCCTTGTGAGCGTGTGGACAGCGTGGACAGTGAGGGATTACATTCGATACATTACGATTCGTGCTCAAACGGCAGGACGTAAGCTGTCTCTTCATCAGACAAAGGTCGAAGCATTTTAATGAATCAAAAGGGGCCATATTTTTATGAGTCAGACTGGAATAATTCACCAATGAGGTCATCAAAGTAATAAACTAGTCTGATTTTGAACAGTTTATATAAATCTAATCAAGGTAACAGCAAGACTTTAAGCTTTCTGTGTGAAATATCTGTGCCTAAAAACATTATTTAATCATTAATGAGCATAATTGATTCATCTTTGAATGTGTGCTTGGAGAGGAAAAATAGAGTGGATTGTTGATGGATTCAAATAAATGATCGCACAGTGAGCTGGATTAGAAGCAGATTTTCATGCAAATTTTTATTAAACTCCAACAAACGCCCATGTTAATAACTTTAATTTGCTGAATTGGGACGATGTTTAGCTGTTTCAATTGGAAGAAGATTTTTTTTCTCTTTTTTCTCAAAAAGGAAAAGAAGAGAACATTTAACTTACAGGCGTTTCTTGCAGTGAAGATTATGATATTTAAAATAGAATCATTTCAGTCCATTGCTCGACTTTCTCACAATGACCAATGCAATCGTGCATTTCTTTGATCGTGTCGCTATGATCCAAAGAAAGGAAAATACAATACCAAGTAATATGAATAAGAGAAGAAGTGGGGCCATGTGAGGGAGGTCTGTGCAACAGAAATAACACAATATGTCAAAATAAAATGGCTTTGACGTCGTATGTGCGAGGTGAGACATCATCATCATTTTGTCTCATCTAACAGCTGGCAAACTTCTTGTACCTTGGCCTTGAGTTTTTCTGGACTGTCCTCTGCTGATGGCTCTGTGGAGCTGAGAGAAAGGGGTCAGAGGTCAGCGACTGATGTATACAGTATTAAAAGGAAAATACTGCTGACGTGATGATGGTTGTACCTGTTGGTTTTCCTGAGAGGGAACCTGAGTGAAGAGTGAGGGAACATAATTACATACTGTATATAAAAGAGTATTTAAAACTGATTTTTCAGTTTCATTCCCAAAGAGAAGGATTAAACACAAATGATTCAAAGGGAGAACAGATGAAATCAAATGGGTACTATTTCAAGAAAGAGGCTCCTTTAAGGCTTTTGACTGTAAATGAATATTAAAAAAGTATTCATTTTGATTTGTTCAAAACAACAAACATTTATTCCATGACTCCAATGTTTTCTCCTTCAGTTTGTGTTCACTATACATGTATTTTGGAATCTCCACAGAAAAAGTGTTGTGTGTAGGACGCTAATCTGAATAATTATCTTTCCTATCCTGACTCCAGTCTGCTCAATTCCTTACCCAGAGTCTAGAGTCTGCCTGTGCTCCTCCAGGCTGTGACACGGGCTCGACTGAGAACCTGCGACCGCAAAACACGAAACATTGAAACTACACCCAGTTTAATGAACACACTTGAAAACTGCATCTACTGTATATACAAACCATCCTGGAGGAGTCCTGGGGCGGTCGTTTGGTGCAGAGTTCTTCTCGGGGAGCTTTCGGTGCTGCCTGGCACTCTGAAGACGGCGGCTCCTCCTTCACCAGGGGCCACGCTACAAATAGAACCTAATACCTGAAGAAGAACGTATGCAGAAAAGTAAAGAAAGAAAGAAAGAGAAGAAGTTGAATTAAGCCAGAAGACGAGGAAAGAAAGAGAATGAAGTGAAAAATTACAGCTAAAAGGCTTAGAAGTGGTCCCAGAAAAAAAAGAATGAAGTGCAATCAAAGGCAAAGTGTTCTGAACAGCATGTACTCCAGACCAAGCTCAAAGAAGTCACTTGACATACTTTTACTATTTCTAATTCATTGTCCTCTTATATTTCCCTGTGCCTGCTTTCCGTGTCTCTGCCAGTTCTGAGCTGAGTTATGGGACAGTGATTGCCAGACGAGAGGTTTTTCATCCAGAAAAGACTGCGGTTGTTATTATTATCGCACTGGGAGAGAGGACAGCTGGTGACGGGCGCCACAGAGGAAATTAGCGCTCCGGAGCAACACACACCAGTTAATACTGGACAGGAGTTAAAGACACACACACTAATTAGACTTCCTGTGGTCAAATTGCAGTCTTGTTAAAGGAATACTTCACCAGTTTGCATTCAGCTTTGTATTACTAGAATAGGGGTACTTTTCTTTGTCACGTGTCCACCAGTGACACTTGGTCCTGTTAGCGTAACTGTTAGCAAAGATGGCGGACAGTGTTTACATTCTGGGAATGAGGTCCCGTCCCACTGCGAGTGGCTCTCAAAAGTGCGGAATTAGTGTTGCAGTTTCAAGCCTCGGACCGTGTCACTGGTGGGCACGTAACAAAATAAAGAATGAAGATATTTCTCAACTCAGGGGAAACTGAGGTTGGGAAGCACAATTTTTCAATTTCAAACCTATTCTAGTAATACAACGCTAAATGCAAATCAGTGAAGTATTCCTTTCAAAGAAAATGGAGTCTAATACAGATAATCATGAGACTGATTTAAAAACCGAAACACATCTGTTCACATTTCATATCACATCTGGCCGATGATGACAGGTAACATTAAAGAGCCGCTGCATAAAAGAAAGAACGAGAAAGTGTGTGTTCTTGTTCCCTCTTTATGACTTTTTCTAGCATAAACACTAGTAGCCCTCATGGAGACTAAAACCTGGTTCTAATGAGGCAGAACCTCATTTGAGAGGAACTGGTTATGTTTAAGTCTAAGATTTGCATTGTGGTTAGGGTTAAGGTTGGGGTCAGGGTAAGGCACTTAGTTGTGATGTTTAAGGTAAGGCTAGGGAATGCATTACATCAGGGGTGTCAAACTCATTTTTGTTCAGGGGCCACATACAGCACAATTTGATCTCAAGAGGGCCGGACCAGTAAGAATAGTAAAATAATAGCATAATAACCTATGAACAACAAGAACTCCTTGCTTTTTTTCTCCTTTGTTTTACATTTAATGAACAATATTTTTACAAAACATGAAATTTCTTGAGAAATATAAGTGCAATTTCAACAATATCGTGCCCAAATGTACTATTTACACAGCACACAGGATCTAAAAAGGCACAGCATTTAGTAACAGGTATCTGGATGAGAAAAATATTGTATTTGACATTACGTTTAGATTGTAATCGTAGTGTGAAATTTTAACAAATTAATCCTATGGGCGAGATTGCTGGAGCCCTGTAGTAGGCATTCTCCTCCTCCTCCTCCTCCATCATGTTATTTCATAGACAAGAGCAATTACATTTTGTCAGCTTATTCCTGAGAGCACAGGGAAACGCTGTGAGATGACAGAACGTTCTGAATGTGAATAATCCTGTCATCTGCTCCCACACGCCATCACGTCTTTCATCATATCCTCTTTCATACGTCTCTCTTGACCCTCCACACAATATCACACGGTGAGCTGCGTCAATCAGATCAGTGCAAATCCAATCACTCAGTTATGTCGTCTTCACTGTACGATATCCTGTCCACCTTTACACACACATGCCGCACACACACACACACACACACACACACACACACACACACACACACACACACACACCACACACACACACACACACACACACACACACACACACACACACACACACACACACACACACACACTCCCCCCCCTGACAGGCGCAGCCACTGAAATAAAGCCAACGGGGCTTAAAAAGACACGAGGAGAACAAAGTCAGACAGATGTGCTGAAAGAAGGGATTACACGTTTGTTTCTACTTATCGAGGTTAATAGTGAAACTAGGGTCAGAGGTGAACGTGTGTGTAAACTGAGGCAGCGGGGAGTGGGAGGATTAGGGATGTGCGTCAAAGAGAGAACTGAATTGTATTGTGTGTTTTAATAACTGTGTACATGCCTGAAAATGTTTGATTACGAAGCGAAACAGTGTCCGAGCACATCTATAAACTGCAGGGCATTAAAACAGCCTGCAGCAGGACGCTTTCCCTCCTTTTTGAGAGGTCACTCTGTTGATTGGACAGTTTCTACAAATGCCGTCAAACGTCAGACTGTAAGATTGATGCTACTGTGAGGTGAAAATGTGGGTGTAGAAATGTTAGTTGCCTAATTTCATTGTTTCTGGCCAAATACTGTGATGAACTGGCGACTTGTTCAGTGTGAGGGTCTCACTCCCGACCAACGTCCTCTGCACGGCAGTGGCTCCAGCTCCCTTGAGACCCATAAAGGATAAATTACATAGATGATGAATAGATGAATGATTCGATGGATGGATGGATGGATGGATGGATGGATGGATGGGGCCAAGTCATTTCCACCTGCTTCCACCAAATGTGCAGAGTAGAATTTCAACCTTCAAATAATGTCTCCAAGAGTGAACACCTCCAATGCATCGCCTGTATTGGCACGACATGTATTTACCTTTCAGTTTCAGGTTCATGCCACAAAAAGAACTTCAACTTTCTGCATTAAGACATGTCACAGCTCCTGTTTCTAATGTTCTTCTCCTTCTTCTTTCAGCTTGTCACCACAGCTTGTCTTCTCCCTTCACAACATTCATGAACCTTCACTGTCACGGTCCTGCTTCAGAGTTCACCAGTATCGTCTGCCTCAGATATTATTTTGACGGTTGTAACAGCACCACTTACCAACTGTAGGGGGACCCAGAGAGCAAAGCCTACATTGTGTTACTTTAACTTAAGCAGACAGAAAAATAGTCACAAATCGAGATGATTTGCTAAAATGTCAAACAACTGATCCTAACAAAACCAAACCTCTGGCTTGTGCTGCAGCGCAGATGGGACCGCGTTGCTGAGCGCTCAGCCTCTCGGCGCTGTTGCTGTTGTTGTTGTTGTTGACCTGGATGCCATTTTGCTTCATCAGCTGCATGAGCTCGGACTCCAATGTTGCAATCTGTGGAGGGAGAGGAAACAATCGATGTTAGTCAGCCGCGGAGAACGCGCCTGTCAAAACAGCCGTGCGTGTTTGCACATAAGGAGTATAAGAACACTGGACGGCGACTGTCAGTCCTTATATTCTGTCCCGTTGTTGTTCTGTCACTCCAGATTCTTAGTCCTCTGTCACGGCCCGAGACCTGAGTCGAAAGAAACACCCACAACTGTCGCATTTAAAGAGCATCAATCGACATTAGAACCAACCGCAGGCTTCCTGGACACCACATTCATCATGTGATGTTACTAATCAGCCTGACGATGCTGAAACATGAGAAAATATGTTCCTCGTTAGTTTGTTATTCTTCAGTGTTTTGAGGGCAATATGCTGAATCACGGAAACACAGGCAGAATAACTACATTGCAAATTAGGAGAGAGAAGGAGTAACTCAAAACTCCAGAAAATGTACCCTGACTTGGAGTCCCTGGATCTCAGCCAGGTGAGATTTCTCTGCATCCTCCAGCCGCTTCCTCTCTGCATCCTCCTTCTGGATAAACTCGACCTCCCTGGAGGGAAAAAGAGATAATTGGTAATGTGCTGTCTGTGTGTGTGTGTGTTTTTAGGAACTGAGGCTGACACTCACACGCTGGTTTATTGTGTGGACACTCATATATCTCTGATGTGCAGCACTTTTTGTTTTCAGCTGTTTTTAAGAGCGTTATAAATACAGTTGGATTGGATTGGATAACCTTAACCATCAAAACTAAGTCCCTTATCTAAACCTAATTCTAACCCTAACCCTTAAACCAGGTCTTAATCCTCAAAAAGCCCATTAAGCAGTTTCATTAAGAGGCAAAATGAGGAAAGATGTATCTAAAATGATTCACTGATATGTATCTGGGATTGAACTTTTTTAGGGGAATTGTATAAATAGACTTTTAGAGTCTGGACTAGGAGACACTCAATGTAATGGAGGTGACAAGAACACATGTACTAAACACTGGCCTTATTTTAAGTCAGGGGTCTCAAATTCAAATGACCTCGGGGTCACAGAGTGGTCATTCTGGTCTGGTCAGTGGGGCAAGTAACAAATCTAACTTTTTAAAGCAAAGCAAAGAGTAGGGGAAATGAACTTAAAACTACTGCAATATTATGATGGAATATCGACATCTGTGATGGTATTTCACAGAATTTCAAAATAAAAGCGATTATTTTTGAAAAGGAACAGTATCTAGTTCACAGTGAAAAACGTATCTATGATGCAAAGTCATCTGAAAATCAAAAACACACAGAAGTAACTTGTGACTGGGCCACAGAAAAACAGACGGTGGGTCACACTGGGGCCGCGGGCCATGAGTTTGAGACCTGTGTTTTAAGTCATTTCACTTAATGTTGTATTGGAATCTTTGTGATTGTGTTTACCCTGTGGTTATATCAAAGAAATCACAGTAGCAGATTTTCTTACTTGATGACGTGAAAGCATCCTTTAAATCAACTGCACAACCATTTAGATGTGCTTGACAATCTTGCTTTTGGTTTGTATTTATTTTTCATTATTGGCTCATAAACATTTAATTTAATTTAATTTAATTTAATTTAATTTAATTTAATTTAATTTAATTTAATTTAATTTAATTTAATTTAATTTAATTTAATTTTGAATGAAGTTGTATTGACTTCATTATTATACCTAACAATATCCACTGTAATTCCATATACTGTATGTGAAGCAGACGAACAGCGTGTCTGAGGCCACTTTCCCACAAAGCCACAAAGCGATATTGAAACAGAGTGCACTACAAGCGTGTGCCTCATAAGAGATTGTGGACAGTAGGTCAAAGTCATAATAAATCTTCTAAGTTTTACATGGGTTCACTTACTTCTGCTGGAAGTCTTTGATTAATTTCTTGGCTTTGTTGTATTTCTTCTCCAGAGACTGATACTGGGCCTGCGCCTCCTTCAGGTGCTCGTTGACAGTGTGACACAGAGTCTGCGCCTCGATCCAGTAGCTCTCCAGTTTCAGCATCCTCTCCTTGTTCTCCTCTATGCTCGCCTTCAGCTGGCTCTTCTCTTTCTCCCAGCGCTGCTTCTCTTTCTCCACTGACGCCAACTGAAGGCAGCGCAGAAACAATTGAGCGCACGTTTTCATAACACACCGTCAGCGCTTCGTTTTTGAAGATATACAGTATATATATATTTTTTTTCATATTTAAAAATGCTATCGTATCACATAGTTTGAACAAAAAAAAAATCAGTTTTCTGCAACTTCACAAAAACTCAGCGCAGCTGGTTAAAATGAGTATTTTAAAACAGACAAATCAAGACCCACCTGTTCAAACTGGCATTTCCATGGTTTTAACATTATTCATTAACTTAATTTAATGTATTCATTTATTACTGACCACCTCTCTTTTATTATTCTCTTGTTAAAGCGCCTTTGAGTGACCTGAGAAGCGCTATAAAATTCTGATGCATTATTACTATTAGCACTTATTTATTCAGTGATTCATTCCCACTTAAGTACAATTAATGCAACACAATCAACTCCAAACACTCACAAATGTGACACAATTAAGGATATATATATATATATATATACATATATACAGTATATATATATATATATACATATATATATATACATATATATATATATACATATATACATACATATATATATACATATATATATATATATATACATATATATATATACATATATACATACATACATATATATATACATATATATATATATATATATATATATATATATACATACATATATATATATATATATGTACACACAAGAAAATTAAAGAACACAAACTGGGAATAAAATGAAATAAAATAAAACGTTACTAAAGCAGTCAGTCACAGGAAGCTGGATTATATTGAAACATATATTAACAGCTGTAATATGCCTCCAGTCCATAAAGTACCATTATTTTTATCCGTCTGATTTCCCACCAGACGTGACCCCGCTCCTCCTGTGTTGACCTGAAACCTGGTCGCGCAGCCATTTACAAATTACAACAAACGTCGGTCATTTACACCCGCGCGCAGCCTCACACGCCCCGACAGTTTTAATCTCTTACCTTGTTTTTAAGCTTCTGGATCTCGGCCTCGGTCACTGTGTGTTTGATCTGGAGCTATTAGAGGAAAAGGGAAGATGGGAAAGAAAAGAAAAGAGAGGGCAGTTAGATAATCAAATGCATGGCCACGCAGGCTCTCTCTCTCTCTCTCTCCACTGTCGATAGTGTTTGACGGATGGGGGAGGCGAACCCTGTCCTCCCCTGACAGCATCCCAGCTCCAGCACTGACACAAACTCTCAGAGGAGAGGGGGGGAGAAAAAAACAGTGATGCGGATGAGAAAAAAAAAAATTATTATATAAAAAAATTATTTATAAATATACACGTATATTCCAACAAGAAAAGAAAAACTGTTCAAATAAAAAGTGCAGAGTCAGGAACATATTAAATATTAAACAAAAGTGTTCTATGCTTCGATTTCTAAGTTGGACGGATCGAAAAGATGAACCTGGACATAAGACTGGAATATGATGGACGTGAAGAAGTGCAGTCAGAGAGAAGGAAAGAGGAGATAGAACTGCAGATAGCATTGGAAATGGAACAAGCGTGGAGGTCAGAGTGAATAAGAGCTGCAGGGGGGTGAGGCAGAAAATGAGAAATGGTGGGGAAGAGATGATAATGAGAGCAACAGGAAACGTGAACATGTCTGACTTTGTTCATCCTTAAGGATACAGGCCGGTGTTAAGTGATGGGAACGAGGTTCTCGGTCCTTGTTCTCAGTAAAAACACGGTGGTGATGAGACTCCAGCGGTCTTAACATTTGTTAAATGTGTCACACAGTTAATGTGGCTGCAGTGGTTCAGTCCTGAGCTGTACGATCAATGTTAAAAAAAAATGTCAATGAGTTCATTTTCCATTGTACAGCTGTTCTTTTGAGGTGGTGCAATCAACTATTTATCATCAGGCCGTGTGAAGAGCAGCAGGATACACATTATCTTTATGTATTAACATCTGGAATCGACCAGATCAGAAATAACGCAGACAGAAAATGGATCGTGTAAAGCAGTGGTGCTGTGTGTGTGTAATTAGTAGAGTTTGATTTTTGTTGTTGTGTAATTCTACTGGGTTTGTGGCTTTATTCACAATTTATTCCTCAAAGCAGAGGAAAAATGTCGTGGAGGCCCAGACAAGACGAGGGGAGCAAAAAACTCTTATTCGTGGACATGAAATAAGTCATTTGTGGGTTTGGTATCATTCCCTTCAACAAGTTGGACAGCTGGGTAAGAAAATGGAGCGTACCCTCGCTTGAAACTGTGACACTAATATAATAATAATACACTTTATTTGTATAGCACCTTTCATACAAGGATTGCAGCTCAAAGTGCCTTCACAATGAAGGGAAAATGACATTTTAAAAGAAAAGGGATGCAAATGCAACACTAAAACACAACACAGAGTGGAATAAAAAGGAGTAGTGCAGCTACAGCCTCTTTCACTCTGCACTTTTTCATGGGGATGATTATGTAGTATTTTGTGCTCACGTTTTATCTATTTTGTGGCCACAAATGAGAGTTTGTTCCCCATGTCTGGGGCTCTGTAACAGTGCGATGATTAAGTAGAGTCTGTAAAGTTTACCTCTCTGAATTTCTGGTAGAGTTTATTGGCATCTAACTCCGAGGGAGACAAGATGTCCTCCGTCTCGGGCAAGTCGAACACCTCGATGCTCTTCTCCTCGGCCCCCGTCGTCCCCGTTTCCTCGTCGTCCGTGGCGTACTCTCCCGTCTGCTTTTAGGGCAAATGTTACGTCAGACACACTTTTTGACATTTTGTGCTGTTAGTAAAATGTACTATTATTATTGCTAGTTGTTAGTTATACTAGTTAACATTAACAATAAAATGTTAGTTTGCATAGTTCAGATGAAACAAAAGAAAACTGGGAAGAAAGTGGCACAAATTTTGTGACGTCACGATCGTAGCAGTATCACTGCGTCACAATTGTTATTGTTTAGGACTAGGGCTCTATTTTTTTTAAACCAAATGGATTTTATGACATAAAGTATAACAAGATGTAACTGAAGACTGCATTCACTCAGAGATGCAGCTACAGACTCCAAGTCTGCCAATGTCAGCACTTTCAACCGTCTCAGCGTCCCCACACCTGATAACATGAACGACTGACGGCTGCAGAAAAACTATCCTCTCCTGCTCCGACTCTCTGCATCTCATCATCAAGTAAAGTTAAATAAATCAGTTTGTCCCTTCTTTCATCTGTTTGTCTCCGTCTCTCCTGAAACTGACACCACACATGCTCCTCATTGCTTTCACCACCAGTCGCTTAATGTTCTCTTTACTGCAAGCAAGTAATGCTATTTTAGTGACATTGGTTACATAACATGTAGTTAAGCTACTTATTAACACTACATTTTTCATAAATGACAGCCCGGTGAGCCGCAAGTGTCACATCAACACTTAGTCATTGAAAAATCGGGGGGGAATTTTGTTCATTAATCATCATTTCACTTAAAATGCAAGAACATTATGGGTCAAGGTTTATAAGGATTGAGTCTGTAAGTGTCTGTAATGGAGTTCAACCTAAAGATCAGCAACAGAAACACAAAGTACTCAATAACTATCATGATTGAAATCCCGATTATTTCAAACGATTAACCTTTGACTTTAACTTAAAAAGTGGCTTCAAATAATGAAAGTTTGAATTTGTACCTTAAAATAACTTTAAATGATTGTATATTGTAAATATCTTTACTCACACTGTCAGTTTAACCCCCGATGGCGAGCGGGACAGGAAGTCAAACGCCATTACAACTTTGAAAGCGTTATTTTCAGAATAAAATAATTTGAATTATTCAGAATCATTTTTTTCTTTCTTTTTTTAAAAAACATTTTTGTAATACTTTGAAGCCATAATCATAATTGAAAATAAAGAAATGTGTTTGTGATATGATATTATTGTATGACATGTTTTTTTGTCTTCTCCCCTGTTGTAAAAATATTGTATAATAAATGTTGGCATCGGCCATTAAGGCTTCCCGATGTTTCCAGTGGAGCCTCATAAAAACGCTGTCTCCCTCTTAAAGGGTAACTAAACCCTCTCTTCTGAGACTAACTCCGCCCAATCCCTGATTGTCATAATGCTGAGAAATGGGCTGAGAGCAGGAAAGAGGGAGGGAGGGAGAGTGACGAGCAGAACAGGGGCGTGGTCTGGTAGTGAAATCTGACACAAAGTCGCTCACACCATGATTCTAGAGGGAATAAGTGTATTTGATAATAAAATGCTTTTACAACGTGGAGTGTTAATGCACATTTATTATGCACTCGTCTATATATCATCTACGCTCCTGTAGTGATCTGTCACATAAATGTAGAACACACACACACACACAGTCTCATCATCTTGGCCTATATCCTCCTCTCCACACCTCACTCACCCCCCCAAGTACTCCACTCTGGCCTGATTTGTCTGTGGAGAACCATTTACATAATGGGCTTGTTTGTTGCCATGGCGCCCACGTCAACCTTTGAGGTCCAATTTACTGTGGGTGGGGTTAACCGCCGAACACGAGGGGCAGTCAAACGGCAATTTGCATATGATGAATGCATCACCTCCCACCGCACGTGTGCATGAGATTTCATGTTGTATGGAGGGGGTTTGGAGTGATGAGGTGGAGCGTGAACAAAAGTCTGATCCGAGAACGACGTTCGCATGATGACTTTCGGTCAGAGGAGAGAAGAGAGGGCTGTTACTGCCAAGTGCACGGAAGCCACAAAAGGATTTCTTTGAACTTGAACTTTCTTTGTGTTGACAGAATTGTATTTTATATTCACATGCACATATTTATGAGACAAAATTGACTCTCTTTTGTTTTTACTACATAAAGTTGTATTTTAGGGTAACAGGAAATGACAGAAAAAAGTTGGTACAGTCAACCAAACACTCCCATCACAAATAGCTCTCAGTGATTATGTTATGCAGGCTTAACTAAGGGCCGGAAGATGATCGCGAAATCTTAGTGTTGTGCTGGAAATGGAGCTAAAATAGAGCATGTTCCTAAAGACCTTAAAAACCAACTGGCATTACAGAGTCATTAGAATCAGAAGTGAAAGCTGATCAAACACATTCCCATTTTAATCTGGGATTACACTGTTTTCTTTTTTTTTTTTTACCCTTTCATCTCGGTGCCCCGGCATCAATAAAGACCCGTCTGTCACATCTAACCAGGCAGCACATGCAGTGAGACACAACCTCCACCGAGAACTTGATCTAATATTTATAGAGATATTAATATTGATGAACTCCTTTATTGCTCCATAGATCTTTGTAATGGTTTTGTAACTATTTACCCATTCAACACTTAGGGAGTTATGGATGCCTTGGTGCTCCACAGTGGTAGATTTTTTTTAATCTATATATGGATAAACAACTTTAACAACATCCCCAGTAAATGTTTATGTGCCCTTGTGGGGATCTGTGGTCTCGGGATGATTATTTAAAATCATGTCGCACTAACTTTGTTTCGATCACGGCATTTCCTGTGTGCTTTTCAAATTGACTCTGCAAGCCTCCAGCCACTCACTGCAGGAGCTTTAAAAGGAGCTGGAAATGTTACATGTTACAAGGCTCTCAATCCACCGTCTACCGGAAATAAAAGAGACCTCAAACATCACTAAGTACGTTTACATGCACAGTTTAATCAAGCCAATTCATTGGCTGCATACCTCTGACTTCACCTCCGTAGGTGGCGCCGTATCTCTCTATAAGCTCGCACATTTTGAATCAAGTTTCCTTTAACGGTCGAGCTGGATCGTGTTGTGGTTCTGTATGTTTCGTACCCGCTGTACATGTTTATCATGATACAGATCGGATTGAGCGTGGTTCTTGTGGTTGCTGTGTTGTCCACACAAAGATACCGCTGCTGCTGCCGCCGCCACCTATACGTCCTTTCTTTCTATTTCCGGGTCAAAGCAGGAAATGCACCAGTCTGACTCCAGTCTGACTAAGCGTATAATCGGACAATGAATCTCATTATCCTTATTGAACTAGTCTTAATCAGACTAACATACCTGGATAATGTGATTCATAGTCCGATTAAGACTAGTTAGATTTTAGTTGGACTAACGTGTTTACATGACACCAAGAAAACTGAATTATTGTCTTAGTCTGACTAAAATCGGACTTTTAACATACATGTGAATGATGAAGGTCTGTGAGTGATGATGTCTCCATGAATGAGTGGAGCTGACGGACGCTCTAATTAACTTCATTCATGCATTCATATACTGAATGTATAGCATAATGTGTATGTTTGTCTTTGTCTACGGTGCACACACGCACACACACACACACACACACACACACACACACACACACACACACACACACACACACACACACACACACACACACACACACACACACACACACACACACACACACAGTGAGTTTCAGGGCCATAAGCTCAGTGTCTGGTAGATTAAATGTCGTGTGTAGGCAGCACTATCACGCTTCCTTGTACGGACCTGAACTCTCATGCCATCCCTACTTGTGTCACCAGTGTATGACGCACGTTATGTGACGGTCGATCATTTCAGTTGAAACCACACCATCTTAGCGTCGTGCACCGTGTTGCCTGTAGTCATTACCTCATCGTCATCGGCATCATAGTGGGCATACTGCTGCTCCAGCAGCTCCCTCTGTCTCCTCTCCTGCTCCAGTGTCTGCTGGATCAGAGTGGCCACCTCGCTCTGCTGGCCCGGACGCTCTCGGCCAATCATAAACCTGCAGCCAGAGGCACAGTTAGAAACAGTTAGATTGGCACCAGCGACGCCCACGACCCTCATGTGGAGGATAAAGTGGTAGAAAATGAATGAATGAATGAATGCTCCCATTTAGAGGAAAATGATAATGCATCATGGAATGATAAGGCATATGAGTGGACACCCATATGATTGACCGGTGGTATCATCCAATAGGAGCCTGGAGTTCAGATTATTTTGGATGATGTCAAGACTGGCTGCCACTTGGATGGATTAGGGAAATTAAATGACAGTCTAATAAATTCTAGTTACAAATATTTATCTTTTATTTGACAGTGCCACAAAGGCGTATAAAAATGGAGCAGTAACTTAAAAAATAGATTTTAGACATTCAGAGACATACTTTATAGTTTTAATTCCTTTCTAAACATATTATTAATAACATTTCTGTGTGAAAATCCTGCGTTTCTGTCCACGTGGAGTGTGTTTGTGCAGAGAAATGCCCACAGCAGTGACTCTCTGACTGCAGCCCAGGCCCAGAGCCACACAGCAGTGACAGCAGTATCTGCTGACGAATCAGGGCAGGGCAGGGAGCGACGGGAAACACATAATAATGTCAGAGGACAGCGGGCCTGTCATTATCCTAGCGTGGACCTAAATGGAGAAAGCCACAAGCTGTGCCTCCAAGCTACAGTAGCAGCACACAGGATCTAGCGACAGAACATTTAAAGATAAAAACGAGAAAGATGCGGTTAAGGGCAGATGGAAACTGAAACTTCCTTAGAGACTGTGTTTGTTTATAAAATGCTGTCAAATGATGCCTTCGTGTTTGTCAATGCAACGGAGGCAGAAAAGGTGAGTCATCCATTCAAGAAAACCTAGAATAGATTTATTATAATGCTGTAGAAGATAATGCACAATATCATAATAAATGTATTCTTCTCATAATTCTGCTAAAAGCAAGCACCGAGGATGAAGAATTCCTCTGACCTATTCCAGGAAATCTCCAACCCATCTGTATGTGTCGAACTAGGGAGGGGGTAGAGTAATAGATGGAGACACACACACGCACACGCACACACGCACACACACACACACACACACACACACACACGCACACACACACACACACACACACACACACACACACACACACACACACACACAGGAAGAAAGAGAGAGAGAGGATTGAAGACGGTGCCTAATCAAGTGAATTCAGCTCCTGAGAGCTCTTTAATATATTTCTACAGGGGAAGTAGAAGAGGCCTCACGGTCCAGCAGAGAGCTCTGTATGATCTGCACGAGAGGGAACAAGTGAAGGGCAGAGCAGAGAGAAGATTTGAAGGAAAAAAAGAAAAAGAAAAAGAAAAGAGGCCTGGAGAGGGCTCTGTAAACACACAAAGTACTGCACCGGAACAAGCCTTTGGACAACATGGACGTCTGAGGAGCAGCTGACCTGGAAACAGCCCTTTCTCCTCGCGCATGGGGAGTCTGTCTTATTTCCTCACTCGGTCTTATTTCCCCGTCGTCGAGGAGCTGCCAGCCACACGCAGTGCTGCTTCAGCACAACAGCGAAAAAACCTTCACTACCGATCTTCTTTATTTATGTTAAATAAACAAGGTTTTTTTTCCTTCACTTGATGAAGTTGCAAGTTGAAAAAGAAAGAACAAATCTGCAGATTTGCATGTTCGGGATCTGTGTGTTAGTATATGCAGTTGTTTGTTCCTCTGTTCTGTCTAACCTCATATACTAATAAATATGTATGTATACATATATATACATATGTATACGTGTGTGTATATATACATATATATTATTTTTTTTATAGTGTTTCTTATTGTTTGCCTAGTTTTGTTCATGTGATGTGTATCCCAGTGTCTCACTCCCTGTGGTCAGAAGAACCTGTGTGATTTGCTGCTGGAGCTCGCAGATAAATATAGCTAAAATGGCAAATCTGGGACAGTTGGCCACGAAAACCTCAAGATGATCAGACAGAGAGAGAAGGATTTACCGAGGAGGAAATTGAAGAGAAGGAAGAGGAGGTGATGATGCTGGAGTGAGTGGGAGAGACATGATGGAGGAAGACTGAAAATAGTGAGAAAGAAACAGTGTGAAACAGGTCTGCTGTTGACGCTGAGAGGAAACAATGCACTAAAAAACACTGCTCCCCGAATTCTACTTCCATGTTAGATTTAGATTTATACATGCAAAAAAAAGCAATTATACATGTTGATTGATAGATTGACAGGTGACAGATTGAGCCTTTTCCAAGGCTGCCTCTCCCACGGTGCCACATTCTGGTATGTGGAATAAGCCCACTGTCAATATTAGTTCAGCAAACAGCATCTGTCTGCTTTGATTCTGTGGGGTCGTCTATGTTCAAAAAAAAGCTTTGAACCGATGAGTCTGTTATCAAAATAGCTGTCGATTTATTTACTAATCGATTAATAATCGATTCATTGTTTCAGCTCTAATTTAGAGAGTCCAATTTACCCAAATCTGCATGTTTTTGGACTGTAAGAGGAAACCCGGAGAACCCGGAGAAAGCCCACGCGGCGAGAACATGCAAACTCGTGCTAATCTCTACGAGTCAGATATCATAATAACATCACAGAGATGAATGCATGTATCCGTCTGTCACGACTGGATTTTGGGCACTTTCGGACTTTGGACATGCCTGGTGTACGTGAAAAGAGAAATAGTGATAGGGGAAAAGTAAAAAAAAAAAAAAAAAGGGGGTCAGAGGAGGTGAAAACAGTGGAAGCAACACTAAACCCCAATAAGAACCAAAGGAAATCTGAGTTGCCATGGACAGCAGTGGCTGCTCTCCTCAGTGTGTGTGTGTGTGTGTGGTCTGCAACCCCCAGTGCTTGAAGTGAGCCCCTGCCAAATAACTGCTCGACAGTCAAGCATAGCAGACTTTTGTCACATATTGTGTTCCAGCATCTCCTCAGAAATGATAATGAACCACCGGGCTCTTGCCAAACAAAATGGCACTGAGCTGCTTAAGTGGCTGTTTTGCAACTTTAGCGCCATGACAGCAGCAGATGAAGAGCGCTCGCTGTTCTCAGCACACAGTGGAGAGAAGCGATGATGACGAGGATTTCTCACATGGAACACTGGGGTGAGAGTCTGGTTTTATAGTTACGGTAGTAACAAACGGAGGTACTGGCATCACACTGACCTGTGTTTATGTCCAAATAATCACAGTTTTACACAGCAGGATTACAACCGCAGTGTCTAACTTTTAAACATTAACAAATGTCCTTTACATTCAAATCACTGCAAACTGACCCTGTGAAGGGAGCGCGTGCGCTGATGCTGTATACACACAAGCGCTCCCTCGGTCAGGTCTGTTAGTATTGCTTGACAGAATCCCAAACAGAGGCAGAATAACAACATCAACAACATCATGTTTGTTTGTGCGCGCGCATCTTACCGAACCACTCCTGATGTGTTCCTGAGGACGGAGGCAGCGAAGCTCTGGGTGACGCCCACTAGACTGGTTCCATCCACCTCCACAATCTGGTCATTGACCTTTATCCTAACAGAGACACATATGACAATATCATTAATCACAGTGCACATGTGAGCGGAAAATTCCACTGGCAAATTATTCACACAACGTCTTTCTATGAAACTCCTGTCAGATGCAGAAAAACAAACTGGCCTATGATGGATTTCCACATTATTTCCGATCCCCAGATTTACTGCATTAGCTCCAGACTCTTTCCCCCTGACCACGAGACAGAAGAGATGAGGCTCAAAAGTAACTGGGAGGCCTGATGAGGACACAGAGGACAATTAGCCTCAGCACAGATTTTTATTTCTGCTCTGCTCCATGACATGATCAGAGGTCAGCTACAGGACAAGTTCCTGACCTAGAATAAACTGCAGGGGAGTTGTGAACGCCATGGCTTCAAATAATATTCTTTTTAAATGCACTTGAACATCTGCGCAGCAACGTAAACTCTGGTTGAACTGTCAGAAATCGCTTTTAAGGCCCTGCTTCTGTTTGTTCTAAGCACAGCTTTCATGCTTCACGCACGCTTCCTGACTATAATGTGTACGCCTGTGATTTACTATTAACGTCGATGACTGTAACCTATTCTTAAATACGTACATGGTATATATATATATATATATATTATTATTATTATTTTAAAACACAAATGTTATGCGACACCAGTGGCAACCAACACATCAATCAGAGTTGCCATAGAGACGCATTATTCTGCTTTTCTGTGGGTCAGTCAGCAGCTCAGATTATTTTCTGACCTTCACAGCCTCAAACTTCTTTATCATGCTTTGAGTGGCCGGCATTAAAAACACAAAGTGGTTAGTGCTGTTGCCTCACAGCAGGAATTCAAGTGCTGGGTTCGATTCCCATTCTAGGAGCTTTCTGTGTGGAGTTTGCAGACGCAACAGTGAGCCACAGCCGAGACAGAGGGAGTCCAGTGGCTGGAGAGGTCATGATGTGTGTGTGTGTATGTGTGTGTGTGTGTAAGAGAAAGGAGATAGAGCTCAGGGCAAAGGAATGTGCCAAAGTCAATATTTATTGCTATCGAGACACTAATATTCGTCTCGGTGATCAAGCTTTATGGCAGAGTTGCAGATTCACAACAGAGGACGACTGTGTTTCCATCAGCTGACAGAGAAGCAGACATTAATGCAACACAATGATTCCGCACGCCATGAAGCTCAACTATACTGAAAAGAAGTGTTTTTAAAAGACAAAAAGAGAAGTATTTCTCTCTCGTATATTCTCTTTTTCTTCAATAACAACATCATATAAATACCATATAATCTATTGCAAATGTACAAAGCAATTGAAATGTAAAAAAAAAACGACAACTCAATTATGTTTCAATAGTTTGTTAATGCTGTAACCGAATGATTTATTTTTGTTACTTAACAGGAATCTACTTATAAAGCCATGTTATGCTGCACATTTATTGGATTAACACTGCAACTATAGTATAGTTGCAGTGTTTAGTAGTTACTAATACACGATTATCTCCAGCGTTAAAATACAGCGGCGTAAATAGGTCGACCGCGGACTTTTCACAGGAGGCAGATTTATTCCAGATTGCTCTCTCGTCATCCTCCTCTTCCTCACATATACGACAGACACTGGTATAGTGAGATTTAGATGAAGATGGAGCAAGAGATTTTTTCATTCTCTACGCACCCTGGTCAAAACGCCTCAGCTCCACTCTGATCACATACCCTGGTATATACAGTATTTCTGATTGTCCTCCCCGTGCCACCACAGGAAGCTCGGGTACCACAGTTTGAGAACCGTGGGTTTAGGTGAAGTAAACAGTGGAGAGAGAAGCTAACTCATGAAGTAAAAAACTGTCTTTTGGGTCATGTATCCATTATTAATTAACAATTAATGTGGAAAAAAAATCATCTTTTCACACTCACTTCTCAGGCTCACTAAGGATCATCATTTATTTTGGATTCACTTCAGAACCAGGCTTTTCTTTTTCCCTCTCCCACAGATCTCTGCTCAATTCCTTTTGTCACACTCGTGGTTGTGAACGCGGCAGCTCTGGCTTCTTACATAAAAGGGAAAGAAATGAATCCCTTAAGAAAGCACACCTACAGCAAGCACACCCCAGTGCCACCGAGTTTCCAGAGTGTCTAATGAGCTCACTGCTCTCACTGAATGGAGGAGCCTTTTTTTAAACGGGGGGGGGAGCCTGAACCACACAGACGCTGGTCGTTTAGAGTCTGACGAGCACTGCTGTCATGCCCTTCTCTTCCCCTCTGGTTCAGTGCTTACTCTGCACAGTTCACACACACACACACACAAGTACACACAGCTCCTCTCCCACAACAGACAGCGTAACCACAGACAGGGATGGTTTCACGCTGTGAAAATGGAAGCATGTGGGCAAAACATTTTGTGCCGACTAATTCTTCCAAAGCGACACAGAAAAGACGACGCAAAACACGCTTTAATGAAACGAGTCCACCACACACGGTCCTACAGTATGTGAGACTTCATGTACCAGACTGCGCCGCTCCCACTGGATCTAATCTGAACCCCTGCTGCTAAATCTGACAGGTACAGAGTGTGCGTGTGTGTGTGTGTGTGTGTATTTTGGATTTGTGTGCAGAGATATCATCGCTCATCTTTTTTTAAGTATGTTTCATAACAGCTTGAGGTCTCCCAATAAGACGGCCGTCTCTCACCTGGCATCTCGCTCAGCCGCTCCGCCCTCGATGACGGTCTTGACGAAGATGCCCAGTTTCTCCAGACCCGCATCGGCACCGACGCCCATGCCTATGATACTGATCCCCAGGCCATCGTCATCTGTGAGCACAAACGCACAGAGGAAATCAAGCATGTATCTAACCTCCTGATTAACTGATGACCTTAGATCCTACAATTGTCAAGTGTCAGGAATATGTGTAAAAAAATACACTCAAAATTCAAAATAATGACTTCACTAATGGAGAAGGGACATCTACTACAGATATGCTGGCCGTCTCAAGGAAAGGAAACGTGCTTCCATTGTAGCATTCGAACATCTCCATCTTTGCGGTAATTATTCACCAGTTGTCAGGTTTACATAACAGGGGATGGATGGTGCAATCTCTGCAATGAACGGCCGTGCTATTTTAGGGCCGCAGCAACGTTGGAGTTCAACACGGAAAATCCATAAAAGGACAAGACAAGTGAAGATGATGCCATATCACCATCTTATAGCTCATACTGAAGTAACTTTTTGATACGACTACAGGAGATTTATAGTGTGTGTGTGTGTGTGGGGGGGGGCGGAGGAGCAGGACGTGTTTTGAGGTTCACTATCATTTTACTTGCAACGCCGAGGACAATTCATGAAAAAGAGAATTAAGTTGGGATGAAAAAAAAGAAACCAAGTCAAATTCAATATGCGAGTGATTGAGTCTTCTGGGTATCACTGGTGGGAGTGATACAATATTCTGAGATTGTCTTTCCCACCTTTCTCCAGCTCCACAGGGAAGAGTTCCAGTTTCTCCACCCTCTTCTCCAGCTCGTATTCTGCAGAGGACGCCACAGGATCCACTTCATCATTACGTCGGTCATAGTCCTCATTGGAGTAAGTGTTAAACACCTGAGGGGGGGAGGAAAAAAAACGAGAGACGTAATGGTACAGATTATGCACAAAGGATCCGATATAGCCACTGGTTCATATATCACAGAGATGGGGAAAAAAAAAGAAAAAAAAAAGATGAAGGACTCAAGTTTCAGTCTCCACAGCAACAGGTTTCTTCTGGCTCTTGGAAATTTAAAGCTTAAATAAAAACACCAGATGATTTTGTTTAGTATTCATAAAACTAAACACAACTACCACTAATGTACTGAGGATAACAACGGGGTGGCTGTGCAGGTAATGCTGTTACTTTTAATGAATCATGGCCCTCACAACGATAACAACAACTCATCACAATCCCCACAACAAACTGTCATTCAAACACAATGTGGTGATGAGGATACAGAGGTGCCCTCCCTTCTCTCTGGGGACCTCAGAGGAACCTCTGCTCCTCTGCAAGAGTGAGCTGTCACTTCACATCTTCTCTCCCGACAAGTGGAGGAGGAGACAGTGTTGCTCTGCATAAGCTGGCTCCAGCGTGCGTCATGATCTGCAGAACTCTATCGCTTTCGCTGCGTAGGACAGACGTGCGCGTTGCTGTCTGCGCGGACGTAAGTACACCCACACTGACGGCAGGTGCCATTAACGGAGCCCGAGTCGCTTGTTGACATTTGAAACGGTGGTCTTCTCCTCCTACAAGGAGGGATTTCAAAGTGATCCGCAAACAGACCTACATTAGACACACAGAGATATTACACGGAAGTCCCAGATTTGATCACATCCGCTCGACTGCAGTGTCATCCGAGCGTGTGCCCGCCAGCCACGCCTCACTTCTCTGACCTGTTTAAGTGAGAGAGGAAATAATACTCTCAGCAGAGATCGATATACTGTCATGTCACATCACAAGCCTGAAGCCAGATGTCTGTTTGTCACTTGGTATGCATGTGCATGGACGGATCTCTGCTGTGTAAGGTCAGGGGGAAAAATAATGAGCCCCACTGGCTTCTGTTATTTAATATTTCTGTTCAGGTGGAAGGATGACGACAGTGTGGGCAAGAGAGACACGTGGAGAAGGACTGTCTGTCACAGTATTTGTGCCTGTAGCTACACATTCTTCACCCTGTGTTACAGGAAATGATAAGGGTTTGGCTCATAATATTAAAAAAAAACCTAAAAACTACAGCGTGTGAGTGACCTGGTTGAACACACATTGATACAGCGTGATGCTGCCAGAGCTGGTTTTATTCTTTTGTCTGACACAAGCGTTCGTGAGCTCTATCCATGACCTGCCGGTCATCAATCATTCAGAGTGATCAACAGCCCTGCATTATTAATGCTCACGCACACACGGGCACACACAGGCATAGTAAACAAGTAAACAATGTTGTATGTTATGGGAATAGTCAAAAAAAAAAACATCATTATTAACAAACACCTAGTTTGCACAATATCAAAGCTGTAGTTTAACAAGAACTTTAAGGAATACTTAACTGATTTGCATTTAGCTTTAAATACTTACTTACCAGAATAGGGGTAGTATTTTTGAAAAGTTGTGCTTTCCATCCTCAGTTTCCCCTCAGTTGAGAAATATCCTTATTCTTTTCTTTGTTAAGTGTCACTGGTGGACACGTACCAAAAAAAACTCGACTCAGGGGAAACTGAGGTTGGAAAGCACAATTTTTCAAAAATACTACCCCTATTCTAGTAATTCAAAGCTAAATGTAAATGGCTGAAGTATTCCTTTAACTACAATTCCTCAAATATTACTAAATCATTTCCCCAGGAGACATTTTTCAGTGCTGCACACTAAGGAAGTGACACCTCGTCTGACAATAGGAATGGGAATCACAGGGTAGCTATATAATATCACGTGAACGTGGATGGAGCATCTCTTAACGTAGCTTCCTCCACCCTTATCCCGCTGTAAACTCCCTCTTCTTCGGCCGGGTAACTTCCGCCCAAGTTTCCCCTCATTTATTTGACATGAAGTAGCCACGCCCACCGTGTGACACTGGCAAGAACTGCTAAATTATCCATATTTGCTCTGGCGTATCGATTATTGTGTTGCACGAAGGAAGGACGACGATATATCACCAAATCAATATGTTGACACACCCCTGCCTGACAAAGATCAGTGGATTCTCAAGAGTGTGAGAATCTACTGATACAGACGTCAGTGCGAATTGACCGACTGTATAACAAATATTCCGTTTGTGGAAAATAAACAGCCCATATTTCTCCAGTTCGAGCTTGGTGAAGCATTAAATGTGAAATGTCTGGATCACAATTGATTTTTCCGATCGCCGATTCAATGACTTTTGACCAGAGTATCATATCAGCTCATCCCTAACCCTTCAATATGGCTGAAAAACGACAAGAGGTGCCCACAAAACATTTAAGAACATTCAACTGCTAAAAAAAAAAAAGCAGCTTGATTGGGATAAAAGCTGCAGAACAACATTTATTATAATGAGTAACTGGGTGTGAAATCACCTGAGCATAAGTCATGTAGAGGTGTCAGCATTGCATTAGCAGTTACTCCAAGGAGGGCAACAGGAGTTACACACCAGAGCTTTAATGACACATCATAATCTTCAGTGCACATACGCCCAATAAATGTCCTGGACTTCCTGGATGCGATGCTAATATCGGCAGTCAGCTCCCTCACTAATGGCCTCTCTCAGTCACTGTGTCCTATCTACAAACACATTAGCATGTAGCCAGTCACCAGAGGGAGTAAAGAAAAAGGGAGGTCATGAGTGGGGGACGAGGACAAATGACAGAAGAAGTACAGTGATGGAGATGAATAGGATAAACAAGGATGTAACGACAGAGGGACAACAATAAATGAAAGAGCGTGAACGTGTGGAAGTGAGGATACGCAGATAGATTGCACCACTAAACAGAAAGCACTCATTTGGCAAATGTTACGGCTTCCCAGCTTCACTTTGAGCTGAGATAGGATGCACAATATCTTCTTGTTCTCAGTCAGTCAGTCAGTCATCATCTAACCGCTTTATCCTCCACCAGAGGGTCGCGGGGGGGGGTTGTGCCAATTTCAGCTACATCGGGCGATAGGCGGGGTACACCCTGGACAGTTCGCCAGTCCATCGCAGGGCCACACACAGCTAGAGACAAACAACCATTCACTCTCACACTCACTCCTATGGTCAATTTAGAGTGTCCAATTCACCTAATCCCCACATTGCATGTTTTTGGACTGTGGGAGGAAGCGGGAGAACCCGGAGAGAACCCACGCACACACGGGGAGAACATGCAAACTCCATGCAGAAAGGCCCATGTTCCAACCGGGGCTCGAACCCGGGTCTTCTCCCTGCAAGGCGAGAGTGCTAACCACTACACCACCGTGTTGTGAAGCCTCGGGATTCGCGCTTTGGCCGGCACAGTGTTGACATTTCGCAAGTGGAAGCTCTGCAGACGTCACATGCAGTCAGATACCAGCTGTCAAGCAACAACAGCGTTCCCTTTTTTGCTTCATTCTTTCCTTTATCAACATAAAAAAAGCTCACTACATCGCAGTATAATGTTTAACAAACTCTGAGACAGAACACATCATCCCTATGTGTCTATGATTTACTTAAATGTTTCTGTTTAACACAAACGTTTTGTTTTCTGTCCATCAAGGTGTTTCAAACCATAGCGTCCATCCATGGTAAGATTAATCTCTCACATTACATGTCTGTCTGGCTGTCTGTTACTACATCAGTCTGTCTGAAGAGCTGTTGGTCTAACAAGATGGAACAGAGTAGCAGGGATTAGCCAAGGGCCAGCTAATGCCTGCCCCACTCTAGAGGATTTTCAAATCTGACTTGATTTTAAAAACGTGGGAGACCAGAGACGCGACGAACTCCGGAACCAGATTATCGGTGTTTTAAATCCTGAGGAGGCACGGACTAGACAATCTAGTCGAGACGCCGGACCGCACACTTTGGGATCTCACAGAAACCTGCGGGATTTAGCGCGACTTCAGAAAGTAAACAGACATGGAGGTGGACGATGTTCACGATGTTTTGAATCAACTTGTCTTGTACAAGTTACGGTTGTAAACTAAAGTACGCAACATCCGTACAACACACTCTCATTGGTTCTATCAAACACGTTTATTATATGATTTGAAAAGAAGTAAAGGTGAGGAGGGTACATTAAAAGGAGAGAGAGCTAAAACAAAGAAAAGGGAGTGAAGCGAGGACACGGGAGGACACACAGGCTTTAAAATGATGAGAAAACAGAGTAACTGGAAGGGAAGATTCCAGGTAACAGAGGCTAAGAGGCAATATTCAGTGAGAGAGAAACAGAATGACTCATATGACTCAGAGGTTAGAGCAGCAGAGGACAGTGAGGCCAGTGAAGAGTGAAACAGGCAATAAGAGAGAAATAAAGAAAAGAAAATGAAAAAAAAAACGACAAAGCTGAGGCAAATCAAAGGGGCAGACAAGGCTGCAGGCCTGTTTGAGTCCAAGCCTAAGATTTCACAGCATGGAGCCCCGAGCCTGGCCAACAGCCTCTGAGCGTATTAAAATGGATCTGTGGCGGTGCTGTCACCTGGTTTGCTCTTTCCACACAGTGGATGCTAACCCAGGGCAAGAGGACACTGGAAAACCCAGAAGAAATGTTCCTACCGCCATGGCACGAACAAATCCTGCAGTGGATTATCTACAGCCTGGTGTACACACACACACACACACACATATATAGTGAGATACTCTGTCTGCTCTGCCGTGACAGCTCAGCACATTTCCATTCCATTACTTGTACCTGTAGTCACCCACTCACATATAACACCAGGCCGGACAGCTGGAAGGTGCTGAGGAGAGTGTTTGGATGCTGTGGTGGGGGGAGGCACTCGCTGATGATGGAAATTAATTAATGTCTTCCAAGAACATAGCGAGATTGACAGATACAAAGACGAAGGGATGGGAAGAAACGCGGCCAGAGTGAGAAAAGACAGAGACAAACACCATGGGACTTAACACTCAGCTGAGGAAGTCTGAGGAAGTCGACTTTGACTTCAGACGTGTGGGGGGAAGCCACGACCTCAGTCAGCAATTTACTAAATCCACACACACTCTGTTCCATAAGAAAGAAAGTCAGACTAAATTGCAGAGTTCTGTTTTTACTCCAATTGATGACATCGATTCCAGCATTGTTTAAGCCGGTGTGACTTTTATTGTAGATTGTAGGGTTTATTGACAGAAATTGTGCTTTTCCACTATACAGTTTTATTTTATTTTATTTATTCATCCTTTATTTAGACAGGAAGGTCCCATTGAGACACAAGATATATATATGTATATATACATATATATATATACACATATATATGTATGTATGTATATAGAGAGAGAGAGAATATAAAAGTTAAAAGGAGGAAATTAAAAGAGAGTAAAAAAAGAGTGCAGAAGTATACAGGCCATACCAACAAGATCCTTAATCCAAAGCCTTCAAGGAGGTTATGTAAAGCAACAACATCTTTCATGATGGTCCATAAACCGGCTTTGAATGTGTTTAAAGAAGACAGTTTTACCAAATTCTGGGAACATTTGAAAAAGAAAAAAGTCGAGTGGTAGACCTGGGGTGCTGTAGTTGCTGATGCGATGATAGAAATAGGCTAGAAGAATACATGCATCAGTAGTTTACCAAAAAGCAGCATATGCATTTTCCCCCTTTGGTTAAAAGACAACCAACCTACAGATTCATGTAAAATACAGTGGTGAGTGTGTGTGAACTGACATTTGTCATAGCACCTGGTACGTTGACAGACTGCCGGCCACTGATTGGCGAGAGAGTGTCGTCACTGGATGAGTCATGAGTAATACGTGGCCTGTAAGGTATTCTGGGTAAGGGCCTTGCTTTATGAAGACCCACCATCTTGTAGGATGCTACTGTACACACACAAAGAAGAATGACACCCCTCTGGTATGCAGAGGGCCACTGTAGTACAATGGTGAAAAGGAGAGGTGATTTGAGGTCTCCTCCGTTTGTCACTATTTCTAACACAGTAGACCTTTAACAAATCAAGCCACTGGCCAACTGCACAGAAAGCGAGTGTGTGTGGAGGCATCAAAGAGGGGCCCAGAGAGTAGTAAACAACTGCAAGTGAATGACTGCAGACAATGCCCCGCTTTAGCGCTTTGTGCTGTACCTTGGTTATATACAGTGAGTGGGAGGCTGGGTTCAACACAACAACACAGCGCTTGTTCCAGGGCCGATGCTCTATTGCCCATTTGCTATGCTACGCAATTCATTAGGTTGCAACAATGACGAGGCAGAGTGTGGGACCGTACAGTATTTCTGCCTAGAATAATAAACACTCTGTTTATTACACTGTGGCCAATATGCCACAGATCACTATTCTTAGACACAACAATGAATCAGTATAATTGTTGGGGACAGCGCAGTCGTCAAACTTCAACCCTCCCCACTGATAACACTGTGTCACAAAACACAGAAATTGGCAGCACACTGATGATATCATCAGCAGAGGTCCAAAGTGTGGTAGATGGGGGCCGGCTGATGATTCATGAAACAGTCCGACTGTACCAATAAATACCACGTGGCACGTCTCACCTTCCCCGGAATCATTAAAAATGCATCCCCCAGGGAGGATCTGATGGCATCGGCGCAAGCAAACAAAAACACCACCGCATTAATAATGGAGTGACTAAGCCACGCACAGATGTCATAGACACGTCATATTATGTGACGTGTCTATATATTTTGGCCTAAATGGGTCTTTAGAATGGCAACAGATAAATTACACTATACAGTGATACTATCCTCTACAAGTCCTGCAATCAATATGTTATTATCTTGACCACCAGGACGCAGTTTTGATTGATTTATGTCACATTATTCTGTATCCAAAACATTGCAGAGGAACAGCATTCACCAATTATTTATCATGTTTTTCATGTACGGTTTCTCGTTATGAAGCAACACAACATTGGGTCTGAGGTTAGGAACCATATCTTTACCACAATTTCACTACTGCTGTGTCTTTACAACAGTGACTCATTATAATATATAAAGACATAACTGAAATGCACTCAATTTTGAAACGTCTACCAAACCCTGTTTCCTGTCGTTAGGAGAAACCACAGTTTTCAGGGGAGGGAGACCACCACAATATAGGACATAGAGACAAATACTTAAACACTGAACAACATAGCAGCTGACTGCAGAAAGTTAAAGCAAACCACATGACAGAAAATCATTTATGGACGTGTAAATGATTTGTGGACCAACTCACCCACTGACACTGTTTGGATAGGAGAGGAGAGGACTTATCTGAAGGGCCATTCACTGCAACACTTGTCTAAGGAGGTTAAGCTGCAGCAATGATGTTACAGACCTACTTACAAATTACACTTTCACAATCTATGTTCGTAGTGGTTCCAAATGCGGTTGCTGCTCATGCAGTATGTCATCATCCAGAGAGACAGGCTGCCCAAAAGTTAAGTAATCACTTTTATCAGGAAATGCAGTCAGAAGGCTCCTGGCTTGAGGCCATCTACTTTCACAGGTAGTGAAGCACAAGACTAATATTTCATACTCCAGATAAGGAAGGCGGAATCACACCGATATTTGCTGTTGATGTAGAGTCATGTACAGTTACACCCTGATCAAAGGCCGCGTGTCTCTGGTGCCATATCCTGTATTAAGGGCAGTCAAATGAAATAACCATTGCTTAATGCCTGGCAAGTCTGAGGAACAGCACTGGGATAATGAAAGTTTGCAGGGGGCATTTTTTATTTTTTTTATTTTTTTTTTCGTTTGCAGGCATCAGCGACTTTATCTTTATGTTCCTTCACGCTCCAGTAAAGTACAAGATTAGTCCCTGTACTGGTTTGATGTACTGCAGCAGAAGATGCAAACCAGTGTACAGAAAGCGTGTGTGTAGACTGTTCGTGGAACCAAATGACACACTGCAAATCTTAGCGCTGAATCTCCGACTTTAAGAAAACACACTTTATACGGTGCTGACACAGAAAGTCTAACATTGTCATCTCTATCTTATTGATCATGCCTCGGCGGTCAGATCCTTGCTGCTCAGCATTCCACGAACAGAGCGACGGCACATTCTAATGAACAGAATGTCAGGAACAGACGTCATGCAGAGTGGGCAGCTGATTACAGAGCCACTTCACTGGCCGTTTAAACGGTCCTCCACTCATCGCATCGGCTTAAATCCATTAAGACATCACAGGACTCCGGCCGATGGAAACACAGTTGCTCCGTGGGCACAAGTATTATTAAAAAGTGAAAATAAATGTAACAAAGCCAGGAGAGGAAAACCAAGGGTGAAGACTCTGTCTGCCAACTAGTGAGGGAGCTTTAGTTATTTAAGATGACAAGACACATTTCAAAAATGTGAACCACGACACGGATCTCGGAACAAACAATAAACATCCTTTTCTCTTTGGCAATATCACCTGCACGGAATGTGCATTGACAGCAGTGCATCTTAACTACACTTCAGATCCAAAGGCTGCAGACCGAACAACCCAAACTAGTACTACTAACGTCAAAGATAAAGCCAGTTGCTTGAATGAACATTTGACGTGATTTTGTTCTGTAGGTCAGTGCCTCCAGGACGGAAAGCCACTTGGCTTTGGTGGCTCACACCATGCAGTCTCATATTATATGCAGGTCAGTTACAGTGGTGTGAAAGGACGTGGAAGTAATAATCAATAATAAATACCAAAAAAAATATATAGTTTACAGCCACGCTTGTGCGTCTCTATACTATGACAAAAGAGTGCTTTGAGGCAAATGCTAACGTGTTTGTAGTGGCACAATTGACAGGGATGCACGATATTGGACTTTTTGCCGATATATCAGGAAGTGCTTGGGCCGATAAACGATACCGATATACTGTACATATTTAATTAAGTCTCTTCTGTGGTGAAATTAACATCATATTTTTATGCTCAAGTCACAGCAGATGTAGATATAAATGTTCTTCATTATAGAACATTTTATTAGATATAAATGTTCTATAATGAATGACCTTGGTGTGTTTGCTGATATCCGAGAACACATTTTAAAGCCAATATCTGCCGATACAGGTATTGTGTTGATAAATATTGTGCATCCCTGAGGAAATTAGTTTAGCAATACTTGTTTAAAAATGAAACAACTGGACAATGTGAAGGAAAGGCTCTAAGATCATCAATACTATCACAAAATATAAATGATATCACAAATGGATGTTTGTGCCAATCCATCTACAAGACGATGAAGTGTTTAACAGAATATGTCCAAACGACTGACGCGCTGCTCGTGCTAGAGGCAAATCACCACATGTCACTGAACAGATTTGGATTTAGGGATCCAGCTAACAGCTGTACAGACACTTCACTTAAAGTATCAACCTATGAAGTCAGTAAGATAAATCCCTAAAGTCTATCCAATAGTTGCTGAGACTTGTTCATTCTGGAAAACACATTTCTAAACTTAAATCCCTCTTTCTTCAAGTTTCTGGAGCTGTTTTCTTTTCAAGATGAAGTCTGTGTGAATGTATTTTATCTTCTCCCAGAGGCGTCCATGATTATCTCCAAATTAAATAAGCTTTCAAAGCCTGGATGTTGAAATTATTTATCCACTTTAAGATGCAGGAGTAAGAAATATCACACTAAGAGGTGGGAACAATAAGTATTAGATTATGATGGCAGAGTTTCCTTTCAAAGCCTTCTCTGGAGTCTCCTCCCACAGGGATCAGGCTGGACTCGTGCGGGGCCCGAGGACTGAGAAAAATAGCTTTGTCTCCTTCACAAAAACAGACGAACAAAAGACAGAACACTGTTTGTTCCTCGTGCACCAACAGGAGGGACAGCGTATGACAAAGTGGGAGGAGTGCATGTCTAATTGTCACTGTTAAATATTCCATATGACCATGAAAAAAGAAGCTCAAAGTGTATGTTATGTTGTCCTCATTTGATCTAAATAAAAAGCCAGCTTTCAAATTATCCAAAATAAGATTGTAGATACTTTATCACACTCTTAAAAGTATGAGGATAAAGATGTATTAAGGCCTGTTCAGTAACTTTAAAAAGAAAAGAAAAGAACAACGTGAGAACTGTGGACGATTTCAAACGCTCTGGCAAAAACATGTACTTGCATTGGTGTGCACGTGAGGTCAGTCCTGTGAGGGAGGAAAAGAGAAAAAGCAGAAGGACACACACTGCAGAGACAGTGCAGGGCAATTAGTGAGCCTTTTTTTTTTTGGTCAGAAATAACTGGGCTAATTGTTCTGGTTCGTTACATCACGTTAATAGGATTGATCCTCAAACTGAGGAATGTTTGTGTTACGTCCAAATCTGTCACACATACACTGAAGTTTCTAAATCACTAACGGTATGCTGATCACACACACACACACACACACAGATTGTGTCCATAAGCTAAATATCACAACAGAAGAATGGATGAATGTCATTTGCCATGACACACATTAAGCTTATGAATTCTAAATGTTTAAGGATTACGGCTGAAAAAAATATTTCCCATAATCTCACACGCCATTGTCCCAATCCGTAAACAACAGTGGCTGCTTTGTATTCAACTCAGCACACAAAATAATACAAATCTACTCAAGGGCATTCGACGGAACACAGATAATGGTATTTCTATTATTAACTAGGGAACGGAGTTCTTTAGAAACAGGTTATTATTTTGTGGCGTAAATACGACCCTCCCCCTTTCTTAGATACCTCATTCTAATGTTTTTATAACACATTTTTCCTTTTAATGCACATTCTATACAATGACAAATAAAGCGTTCTAAATTTATTCAAGAGGATGGATTGTAAAATGAATGAGCTGTGTATCTGCTGATATCATTGAGTGCAGAAAGATCATGATTCAACATATGGTCCCAGTCTACTGTTCAGTATGTCAAACAGTATAATCCCTATAGAGTCTGCCCTGCACAGAGCATCGTCATGAAATAGTTCAATAAACTGCTTCCTGATCAAAGAGATGCCATAAGGGTTATTGAAAAACAAATGGTGTGGGTGCAGAACCAGCATGACTAGCACATGCACAGTTGTTTTGCACAGAGATATTTCCCAGAGGGCAATGCTCTGACCCTCAGTCTCTGCATCACAAAACAGCTACAACTACTGCCACCGGAGAGCAAGAGCCACAGTGCACAACTGACGTCTCCCATAAAGCAGAGCGCACTGAAAATTAAGGACACGTTGAATGGAAACCATCATAAAGGCATCGCCTGATTACTGATGTGAGATTTTATCACGATGACCTATCCTCACAAACATGTATTTGAAAAAAGCAAAGCTATAAATATGAGCCAATAAAAGGAAAAGCCCTGAATACAATATTAGCTCTCTGTTGTTTTAACCTACTTTCTTACAAGAGCTGCACCAGGGATTTTATGTTGAGTTGTGTTCAGTGTGTTTACACAATTTAGGCTCCCACAACAGTTTTGTACTCACCGTAATGGGGGCAGTGCTGAAGCAGATCTTCCTCTTTGGAGGGACGTCCTCTTTATTTTCCTCTGGGAGACCAGGAAGCTCGGTCAGATCAGAGCCTGGGTCATAGTCAATATCTTCATCGTCTCCATAGAGGTCATCATCAGGATCTGTACAGCTCTCACCCCAACCCTGGTAACAAGCATCTCCATCTGCATTAAAAACCACACGCTCAGTCCCAGTATATTCCTCAATAGGTTCTTCCACCTGGTCATTGGGCGATTCAGAAGGCTTTTCTTCTCGAGAGCCATCTCCAGCCTGCTGGCTTTCAGCTGGTGTGTTTGTGGTTGGCAGGGGCTCTGGAGTGGCATCACTAAAGGTTTTGTTGGTAATCACAGCATCATCTGAAGGTTTTGAAGCTTTGGACAGCCCAGGATCCTCAGAAAGTTCCTCATCTTCCTTACAAGAACCATTCACCTGGCTTACATCAGTGGTGGCCCCAGAAAGCCGCAGTCTATCTCCGGCCTTGTCTGCTTTGTCTTGGGCATCCTCATCTTGTGGAGCATGTTTCATCTCCTCTGTCTCTGCTTCAAGACTGGGAGTCAAGAGGTCCTCAGAGGACATGGACGAGGGGAACCTTCCCCCTGTCCTGCTCCGGTAATTTCCACGAACTGGAGACTGTCGTGAATCATCCTCACTGAGATCCCCCCCTTGACGGTTGAATCCATCTGGCGAGTAGAGGGCTCGTCTGCTGATTCCTCTGCCGGGCGCGCCCTGATTGTGGTGGTCGACATTTTCAAAAACAGCACTGAGTTGACTGACAGTCGGTGAGGATGCCTCGGTTCTGGAGCAAAGCGAGTCCAGGGAGTCTGTGCTGCCTCGATTGGACCTTGCACCTCGCCAGTCATCAAGGTGCTCATGGGAGCCTCTTTTATCACGTCCATAGTGAAAGACGGGTGACTGGGACTGGTCACGGGACTGCTGCTCAAACAGCTTCCTCGTTTCGGAGAACTTTGCTCCCAAAGCTCCGATCCTTTCAGCTGATGAGGAATGCTGGAGTTTTATCACGGATCCATCGGCCTTGTTGATGAAGTTGGTGGGCTTGACCATCTTCTGTGGTGAAGAATCATCTTGACCCTTTGTCTTAGCTGCTATAGTCTCTGAGCCCATCTGCATGAACATGTCCTTGATGCGGCTGACATGGGAGCCATACTGGCGACCTCTCGGTTGTTTTACCCTTTCCAAATCTTTGGGTTTTGAGTTTCCATCAATCCGAGGCTGGTCAAAGGCCCTCTTGAGTGCCTGGAACTCCGCTCGGTAGGCATTGCGGTGGGGGGAGGCACTCCTGAGGCTGGTCCTCTCCCCCGACGCCTCGGTCTTTAGCATGATGGTGTCTTTGGGTTCAGAGGAGATGTCAGCATTGCCGTGGCCTCATTAGAACAGAAGGAGTGAGGAGTTTAGTTTGGCCTACCGCAGCGCTGTCTACAATCTGACCTGTGAGAAAACAGAAAATACAGTGTTGAGATAAAAGCATTTCATTATTGTGTGTGTTACATTATTCACTATATAAAAACAATATTTTTTCAACAAAAGTACCTTCCATCGACACCGCTAGAAACACTGGGCCCAAATTAATCACAAATGCTCATATGTGACATAAAAGTACACATTATGGAGAATGCTGCTGATGCTGTCGGTGAAGCGTCACTGCAGTGTTTACCCTCTTAAACCAATGCTTAGTGCACTCATCATTTCAAAGAGGCAATCTCTGTGTTTAGGCTCACGCTACACTGTAGGAAATCCTGTTTTCTTCTTTCTTCTGTGCACTGCCACATCCTGCAGCTTTATCAACTGCCACCGACACTGTGACACTTTTAAATGCCAGCACTGAAGCAGAGCAAAGCATGGCAGCTTTAACCTCCACCGCACACAGCGAAATGTTGTCAGGCGCTGTGAAAGATGCAACATTTCATGAAGTGAAAGACCTGTGGTTTAAATATCGACCCCATCTGCCCACCATTGCAATAATAAGACAGTGTTAGGGCACACAGTAGTGGTTTAATGTTACATGCATTAATGTGTGGCACGGTCAGAAATAGGAAGATGATACACGGAACAACAGAAAACATCTGGGACACAGAAAATCCATGAAGTTGTGATACAGGACAGATACAGGAGAGGCGTCAGCAGTAGCAGTGGTTGAAACCTTAAATGTCCTGCCTCATTATTCATTATTCACCACGCTGGGCTCGCCATGGTACAGGATAACACCCTTGTGTTCTACCAAATAATACATTTGATAGAAGCAGGACACTTCACAGAGGAAAATAAAGTTAAGGGGAGTGGATTTGAGGCTTAAATGTACTTCATTTCAAATTGTGTCAGTGGAATCAAGACATAAACAGGCAGAGCTGCACATCAGCCGCGCCGCACACAACATGCGCTCACAGCTTTATCATGTCACACGTTCATCCATTCATTCATGCGTCTACATGACGATAGAAATGGTTAAAAAATGGATATTTAAAAAACAACAACAAAAACAAACGCTTTCTCTGTGATTCACCGGCGGACTTAAAGTGTTCACCAGCGGCAGCCACAGCGATGTTGCTTCAAAAACAAAAGAGTCACACTTACATTCATGGCTCCGTCTCCGTTTGACTCGCGATGAAAACAAACAGTAATCCAGGGGTGAATAACGACGCTCTCACTGCAAAGCCTTTCCGACGATAACATCGCTTCCCCGCACACACACACGCTCGTAAATGTAGTCCGGGACGGGAATCGCCACTTCAGGAACGTTTGGACTCACTACTAACGCTACAGCATCGCCATTGCAGGCAGTGGCTGATGCTGCAGCCCGGACGCACAATAGGGGAGTCGGTGTAATTGAGCGGCTCCTCTCTCTGGACGCTGCTCTGTGGCAGCTCCTCAACACGACCGCGTCTGGTGTCTGCTCTGCGGTGGAGCGGAGTGGACACACTCGGCTGCAGTGGGAGCCGCCGGTTTACGCAACTCGACGCTCATGTGACAGGTGTTAAAACCTCAAACTGCGGCAATGGTTTGGTCCGATTATGTGCTGCGCGGAGGGGGTTTCGATGCGAGCTGCAACCTGGCAGAAATACCAGCACACTGCTGTGACGGTAACTTTACTGTCTGCCCACTGGTCATGGGTGTGGTGGAGGGTCAAAGGGCAACCTGGCTCTGATGGTTGCAGATTTGGGATTTGATCAAAAGTGTGGTGCGCAGCCTAATCGGCAGCCTAATCCTAATCAAAGCCCTATCATAACCCTAACCATATTTGCTCATTAAAAGCAAGATAAACAATATTTAAAGCTCCAGTGTGCAACACATATACAGTCATGGGCAAACATACATCTAAATGTATTTTGACCCTTTAACACCTAAGCCTTTTTTTTTTCAATGGATTTTAACCATAAAAGGGTTACACAATGTCCTGTAACTAAGTGCTTTTGCCAATTTTTCCAGCATAACTTTCAATATCCGGCTGTTATTTACAATTTACTGCATGATAAAATAGTGTATTAACAGTTTCCCCCAAGTTTTATTTAGAAAGAAACACTGTAGTTGTACAGGAACACCAAATTGCACGTGTTCAATTTGAAATTTGAGTATAAAATATATTTAAAATAACATTTGTTTGGGTCTTTGTCTCAATGGCCAAAAAATATGTTTTTCCAACTCTCCTCTCTGGTGACAAAGATTCGCTGGCTTCCTGCAACAGCAAGAGTAAAATTACCGTAATAACCACAAGTTGGCTTTGACGTGCAACTTCTCACCTTCCAGGAGCCGTTGGAATTTTACCGATAGCACAAACCGTCGCGTAATTGCAGTAATGCGAAGCGCGCTTGCACAAACGTGTCGTCTGCAATATACCCTGTGTTAAAGGGTTAAAATAAAATACCAGATATAATAATATACAATCCAAATGGATGATCTGACTACACTAATGGTGTTCCATCACAGTACAGTTGCATAATTTAGCCAGTAATCGTGACATGATGAAGTGACCCTGACAAGTTTACCATAGCACTTGCTGAAGGACTGAGAACACACAAAAGTCTTGAAGAGATAAATGATTATAACTCCAATCACTAAAAACAAACGAAAAATAAGTACATTCAAAAATATATATACAACACACGTGTGTTGTATATGTACAGGGATGTGGGTATATAGACCCAGGTACTCATTTTGCCAGGTACTTAAGGAGAACCAAAAGTGAACATTCTACAAAGGTTGAATGAAGGTTGTGAACTAAATAACATTAGGGGGAATGTCCTGGGAACCTAATGTTTATTTAATTTTTATTTCACTTTTATTTTAACAGGTAGGTCAATTGAGAAACAGTTCTCATTTTCAATGACGACCTGGGCCAGAGGCAGTAAGGACACACATAAAACAGCTAAAAACAGGAGTCACAGTAACACGGTAAGGACTTATTAAAACAGGGAATCATATTAGCACAGTTGACATTCATAAAACATGGAAAACAGTGAATCAAAGTCAACATTAAGAGAATGTTAGGAAATCTTTCCATGACAACCATACGACTACCTATAGGGCAAACCTTCAGGGAAAGTTCCTGCAACTAAAAGGTAATATTCCCAGAATGTTCTGGGAACCAGATATTGTAAGCTGGGATACATATTTGACAACCTCACCTGGTCTACCAACACAGCCAGCTTTGTAAAAAAGGTCCAACTACGCCTCTACGTTCTTAGGGAACTCAAGGCTGCTGGACTTGGCCTCTCTACCCTCATCTCTGAGCGTTCAGCTGTGCAGTGTGGTACGGCAGCTGCACTTCACAGAGCTGCACGAAAGATCACTGGATGTAACTTCCCATCCATCAGTGACATTTACATCTGCAGCTGCAGTTGCAGGAGCAGGGGCCTCTGGGATCATGAAGGACCCCAGCCGCCCTTGACAAGGACTGTTTGCCCCTCTGTACCTCTGAGCAGCATCAAGGCAGAACCTCACAGTTGAGGTCAGATTCTTTCCTGAGGCTGTTGGACTGTTGAACGGTTTATAATGATCACCCACTGTCTCCATATGCTGCTTTTAAAGTGTGTTCTCCATGGGCCTTGAATACCGTATTTCATTCATTCATGCCTGTATGTTGCAATGAAAAGGCCTCAGAAGTTTCCAATCATGCACAGGAAAGGGAGGGAGGATCAGAGGAGTTTGGTGCAGTTTGCAGTCTCACTGTTAGATGGCACAGATTCTTACACACTGGACCCTTTAATCCATCCCATTACACTTGCTTGCCACTTTATTAGGTTCACAGATAACCACTTTATCTGCTAACACAGACATCTAAATCGGCCAATTACATGGCAGCAACTCCGTATCCATTTAGACATGTAGCCATGGTCGAGTTGACCTGCTGACGTTCAAGCAGAGCTTCAGAACGTAAAAAAGAAAGGTGATTTAAGTGACTTTGAACATGGCATGGTTGTAAGTGCCATTTCAATGAGTGCTGAAGACGACCAAGTCTGACAACTTGGAGATGATTGCTATTACTGATCACTATTGGGCTTACGTTTGTATTTGCAGGCATGCTTGAATACAACTGGCTATTTTAAAGAAAATATAGGTTTGATCAAATTGCCATCATAATCAATTTGAAATGTATCTGTCAAATTATGTGATCATTGATATTTGGACTGAAATTATGTGACGGAAAGTTGTTTAACTGGCAGCTAAACTGGCAACACTTGCCCAAGCATGTCTTGAATGAACCTGTTGTAACAGACCTTTTTCCCAGCAGACATTTCGCAACACGAACTGGTTTTACCAGTGACTTTATTTAGTGTAAGGGGTCACACTAGATACGTGACACTTTAAACTGTAGAAGCTGATTGGTTGTTGTTGTTTTTCAGAGAAATGTGTTATTTTAAAACTGCACATGTGTTATGTATGTATTTTCTGGATGTGTTCCAGTAAAATTATGAGATTGAGAAATAATGACACTGAATGGCCATTATAGCATTAGTATTTAACTATTTAAGTCCATGTTGAACGGACTAAATGTTACTTCTTTTTCTCTGTGGTTTGAGATTAATTGAAATGTTATATGAAAAAAACTAATTATGTGGAATTATGAGTCATTTCACACAGTACAGAATCCACAGTTCCCTCATAAGTTTAATTTCATGAATGTGAACATCTCAATTCACACAAAAACCAATCTGCAAACTGTGCTGAAACATAATCAGTGTAAAATTAGACACATTGGGCCATAATCATCCCCACGGGACAACAGGTAAATACTTTTTTTTTTGTCCCCCAGCCTTAATTACTGTGCCTTGTAATCCATTTATAGACGTATGGAAAATGTTGTGATGCAGTCATACCCAGTCCAAATACTATCTGGATGAAGATGTTGCTAAGCAACCTAAAAATAATCTTAAGGGGATAAAGACGAGGGAGGTTGAGAGAACAGAACAGCCATGCACTGCAGAGCACAGAGGACGAACGGTAGAGTGTGTGTGTATCACCAGGAAAAAGAATAAATTCAGAATAAATTCAAACGACAGATTTATCAAACAAGAGCCATAGGAAGCAGAGGTGTTCTCTGAGCGGAGGGTGAAGTGGTGGAGGATAAGAGGTGAACTATTGAGAGTCCAGCTGCCCTTTAACAGACCTGAGTGAGAGCCTAACGTGACCATCTGTCTGCTGCAACTGTCTCTGCAGGGAGTCTGAACAGATTGGAGCTCACTCCTTAAACATGCGTGTCGCTCTCATACAGCTGAGCTAAGGGGGGGTCAAGAGGGTCACGGGTATGTGAGTGGGTGTGTCTGCGTTGTCTGTTATCCCATGTCAATATTTAAATCGAAGGATGGTGGATTGAAAGCTGGCGGACACAAGTGACCGATATTCATGTGTATATGAGTGCATACATTATAATAATAACGTGTATTGTATGTGTTTCTGTGCAGTGGCGTGCACAGACATTTGGAATGGCAGGGTTGAAAATTAAAAGGGCATCTACTGTGCACTGATGGGGCCAAAGGCAGCCCGGCCCTGGGGACTGAATTTCAGGTGGACCTCTATGTGGAGCTGCAAGAGTTGCAAGAGCATCTTACAGAGCACTGCATCACTTTTCTACTTTAAACAATCCATACATCCATTCATCCATCTTCTCCTGCTTTATCCTACACATGAGGGCCGCAGGGGTCACTGGTGCCAATACCAGCTGACGACAGGGCGAAATGTGTGAATATCTGCATAGTAGTACTAGTAGAAGTACTATTATAATCAATTGTAGTAGGAATACTTTCTATTTGTATAGGCTACACAAAGGCACATTATAGAAATGAAAAAACCATCAGCTGCATTACCAAACAGAAAAGACTAATTGTTGACGCAAACATTCACTAAAAGTGTGATCTTTATTGCCTCTATTTTACGAGAAAACCATGATTTTTCCATCCAGATGTTCAGCCAATGAACAGCCACTGTTTCCAGAGAAGGAAAGAGGCGGAGGAAGGAATGTTGCTGCTGCTGCTGCTGCTGCAGGAGGAGCAGGATGCTTATTACTATGTCTGTCAAACGCAGGGACAACTGATGACATAAAAAAACGGCTATTTCCATGCAAGATTTACGAGGACGATGAGCACCATGTCCGCTGCAGCTGTTGCGGTATGGCTGGCTTCAGGTACGTATCGATTAATGGCTGAACGGTCCACGTTAGCTGGTTTTCTTTTCATAACACAATTGATGCGGTCTCAATGCTAGTTAGCTCGCTAGTTAGCCTGCTGCTGTTCAGCTGCTTTGCTCATTTTTTCCGAGCGACTGAGGAGGAGGAGACATGGAAACATGGCTGATAAATGACAGCAGCATCGTTATATGCGAGTGGAACAGCTTAGTATTCAACCTAAAAAAATATTTTCACAACAGCTTTACGTCTCTAATGTGAGGCGTGAAATGCTAACGTTATAAGCCAGTTCTTATTCATTCAGGTTCCGATGGGAAAACAGAAGACCTCTGTTAATGAATCCCATGAAAAGCAGTTTAAACGTTATGGCCGAACAGTGTATATATTCCTTACATTTTTGTTTTTCAATTTACACGTGATTATTTTCGGTAATTGTATTCATTTGTCTACATAGTATGTGTTACAGGCAGTTACAGAGACAAACCAAGAATTTTAACTGTATAAGACACAACTGGACCTCTGCATTTTATTGAACAATTCTAGATTCCTTTGCTCTTTCTACAACCTGTACACTATATGCGCGTGTAGCCATGTGTATATACTGTTTATACATGTATAGCCAGGATGAGTTTGTGAAAAAAAAAAACTTGAGTCTAAATGTCTTGTGCCTTTTTAGATCCACTGTGATCTGTAAGTTGTAATGCACGTGTGTAAATGGTAAAACTTGGGCATAATGTTGTTGAAATTGCACTTATTTTTCTCAAGAAATTTCAGGTTATTCGTAATATGTTTCGTAAAAAGACATTCAATTCATTGTAAAACAAAGGGAAACATGTGGACTCCTTGTGGTTTATAGGTTATTATGCTATTATTTTACTGGTCCTGCCCACTTGAGATACAATTGCACTGTACAGTATGTGGCCCCCTGCACTAAAAATGAGTTTGACACCCCTGATCTAGCGGACAGAAGCCTCAATTGCATTTTTATGGTAAACCACAAAATGTTTAATGTTTATTCGTAACACACAGCTAAAAATGATATGCTAATGTGATACTTGGTGTCTCCACACCCCTGGTGTATGTATGAACCAGTTGTCTTGTCAATGCAATGTCCATTTTTTTGTCCCATTACCAGTTTTGTTTGTAGTTATTTCAAAATAAATCCAATGTCTCACCTTTTAATCTTCTGTTCCCATCCCTGGAACACCAATGTTATGAAATCAGCCTGCAGAAATATAGCAAATGAAGGTCATGTGTTAGTTTCAGTATCATTTATTCTACTGATTCAATCAGCCTGTAAAAGAAATGTTGTGATTAACGTTTGTTTTCATCTCTCAGAGCCCAAGTAGCCCACTGTATATGTCTGGTTTTAGCTGACCGCCTGTTTCCAGAACCCAAAGATATTCAGTTAAATGAATGCTGTGTCACATGCTGTATGGTGATGAACCAGCAAATGTTTGCAATTTCTGTTTAAAAAGTAACTGAAGCAGTAAATCAGTTATCAGGATTAGTTGCTGATTAATTATTTAAGTCTACATGCCTTTTCTTTTATCTCTAGTCATTTTTTAGACTTGTAGGTGGGCGAAATAAGTTGACATGAGACATGAGTGACATACTTGTTCCACTCATGCTATGAATTCATTCATCCAATAGTTTACTTTGCACACGCCTATGAAGCGGAACACAGTGCATTACTTGAGAGAAATATCCACATGGAGCGATCCATGGGCTTGAAGCAGAGATCGGCCGTGTACAAAGATGGTGAGTGGGTGTGTGTAGTGGTGCACCTCATTTGCTGACCCGCTGTCCCCTCTTTCCTGTCATAACACAGTGACATGCTCTACTGGTTCCCCATTAATCCTGGCATTATTGTCTGCGGTCTCACAGACGTGGCCCACTTACATTAGCCGTAGTAGCAGTTTGCAGAATTTAAATCTGGTCTAAAGCTTGTGCTTGCTTGACTTAGAAATGCATTAAATCATTAACAAAAGTCCGTGTCCTCTTGTTAACACGGGATGCTGATACACTGCAGCACAGATTCTTTGGAGAAATAACACCGTCAGTATAAATATTAGAAACATTCTTACCTTCATAGACTGCTGGGAGATTGAAGTGGCTGTTTTTGTCCACTTCTGCTCGTCTCTACTTTCACTTCCAGGTCTGTGCGCAGAACAGCGAGACTCAAACTGGCCGGATGCCAAAGTCTCGGCCTAAACAGTAGCGGTCCTTCTTGTCTGTGCTTCCCCACCAAACAGCAAAGAAGCACATGCATTCCTCCTGACCTTGACAACATGAATATACAGTATATGAAACAACTCTTCCTAATGATTCTGCCTCAGCTGGCTGCAGGCCTCGTTTACCTACAGCCACTATAGGGACTATAAAGAGTGCTTTATTCTCTCCATGTTGCCTTTGGCACTTTTAACTAAACATCACACCCGAGACTTCAGCCAAGGTCAGCTTATGTAGGCATAAAATCTGGTTAGCAATTTCAACCCCACTCTAAGGACCGTTAGTCACGGTGGTACTTTTTGGGCATGTGTGTCAGTTTAGAAAAAAATGTTTATTTGATAGATAATATATTCATATGTGTTGTGGGAGCACAATTATTTTAACAGTGTCAGTTTACTTCTCTGTGTCTGCATTTGTAGCTGCAGTGGAAAGTTTAGTATTAACCGTTAATTGGTGATGTATTATGCCCAGTAAGAGCACTGCACAGTGCATCATCTCGAGAAGGCCTGGCAGAAACTTAGCTCGCCTCAAATAAGCAGATCTGGTGCCATTAGCCGAGCCTCGTCGCAGCTTAGTCACTGATCTTTATCTACGCTCTCTAAATGGATTCAAAGGTGAGGGTTTGCACCGGTGGGAACAGCAGCGCGTTAGGCCACATTGTTTGCTGTGGAGTCAAAGCTTTAATATTGACAGGCCAAAACACATATCAAATCCCACAGGTCATTTCTTATCCTGCTGCTCATTAGGTGAGACCAGGCCATGTGGGGGGGTTTGTGTGCACCACCTATTTCGTCTGAAGATGCGTCTCAGAGTAGAACAGAATAGGCAAAACTTGACCTTGTCCAGCACTGTGCAACTGTGTGGTGAAGAATTAATAGGGCCCAAATGGTCGGGTGATAGAATCTGATGCATTTGGAGTCATCACTGAGGGCGCCAGCGGTGTGCTGAATGAGTTCTTATTCTTAATGTCACACGTGGCAGCAATAGGAGTCGTCACGTGGTTTAGTTGTGCTCAATTTCAGTTTTTCCTAAAGGTTTCTTAGTGGCAGCTTAATGCCATCGATTCTATCTAACTGTTATCAAGCCCTTGGGGACATAGGACATATGGTCATTTTAGCGTCTGTCTTTGTGGCCACATATGTGGCTCAGTTTAACATGCGTACAGCACTCTTTCAACAGCTCAGCAGTGCACTTTTCTGCCCTTGGGTAATTTAGCCTCGTTGAGTTTGACTCCATTTGATAATCTGGATTCTGCTGTGTGACCTAATCTTAACCCTTTTTTGGCACTGTGGTTATAGATCACAACCACAGTGCGCACACCGACTTCCCCTTTCACTGACGTGGATTAAAATGTAAATCCTTTATTTTCTCTTTAGCAGAGACTCAGCTTCTGTTCAAGCGGATGCAGAGATCCACTCTGACTGTGATCCAGTTGAACTGGTTGATGAGAAGATGAAGCGGGAGACCAAAAAATTGTCTAAAGGGGAGAGAAGTCACATGCAGATTCACAACATTCTGAAGCTCCTCATTTGGTCTGGAGTTGTGTGTGTGTCTGCAGGCGACAACAGTTCCAATTGTTTTTCTCAACATCTCTCACCCCCCGCCCCCCCTTCTTTGTGCACTCTCCCATGGTTATTAAAAATTGAGTGCCCACCCACTGTGTGTGTGTGTGTGTGTGTATGTGTGAGAGAGAGAAAGAGAGAGATATGGGGGGTGAGAAGAGAAACATTTTAAGCTCCTGAAAGAAGAAAAGTGAGCAAGAGAGAGAGAGAGAGGGTGAAATAGTGAAAATTCCCCTCACAAAGCTCTTTAGTGTGTATGTGTGTTTGAAACTGAGGGGGCAAAACAAGAGCGAATAATAGAAACCAGGCTGGCAAAGGGCATGAAAACAACTCAGGACGGTATGAATGATGCTCATTACTGCACCAGTACAGTGCCACAGCTATTTTGCTTCTGAAATATATTGGTTTCCCAGCATCATGTTTGCAAAATGATGGTGTTTATGTCAACCAAGATTTGACTTTTCCGCCGTCATGCCTGGCTGTGTCCAAACTCCACCGGTGTGTGACACTGTGTTTGTCGCCAGAGGAAATGAGTAAAAACTATAATTGTGAGCACGGCGTGTCGTCAAAACATGACACTTTTCACTAGTTACCTAAACTTTTCGCTGATCTGTTTCCGTCCTTAGTAACGCCTCTGCTCTTTCTTTCTTTTTTAATTAGCTGTGCTTGCGGGTCATTAATGATGAATAACACACAGAGAGCAACAATATAAAACATTCGTCTCTCGATCCAGAGCTCACTTTTCTTTGTTTGTATCAAATCTGTTTTTCAGTGGTCACTATCTTGTCGAGGGCTCATGCAGACCGAAACGTCTACCCATCCGCAGGGGTCCTGTTTGTCCATGTCCTGGAGAGAGAATACTTCAAAGGAGAATTTCCTCCCTACCCCAAATCAGGTACGGGAGTGTGTGTTAGAGAAGTGTGTGTGTGTGTGTGTGAGAACTGGGAAACTATAGAAACTCAGTTTATACATTTACCTACAGGTGATGCCAGCAATGACCCCATCACTTTCAACACCAACCTGATGGGTTACCCAGACAGGCCAGGCTGGTTGCGTTACATCCAGAGGACCCCGCACAGCGACGGCGTGCTCTACGGCTCCCCAACTGGAGAGCATGTTGGCAAGCCCACTATCATAGAGGTGGGTGACTGGAACGATGCTTTTGGTGCTGAAAATGTTGAAGAAAATGAAATGTGAATTCAGGACTCCTCCTACAGTGGCCTTCACGTACCAGAAAGGATGTAAACACTGTTTCACTACTTCTCTTCACGTTTCCACTCTCTCACGCTCTCTGCCTTTCCTTCCTTATTCCTTATTATTTGCATAACAAGCTTCTGCTTCAAAAAGCTGTGCAGAAATATGGCATCACAAGATGATGGCCTCTGTAAAGCGAGGCCCTCGATTAAAGTACATGTGAAAGGCCAACTCTTAAGACCACACCATTTCTGCCAATAATACATTTTACACACTGGACTATTAGGTAAAGTTAAATTAAAAATGGAAGCTAGTTGGTATTTAGTACTCGTAAACCGAGGCATACATAAGGATAATACAGTGTTACCCTCGGAGTATATACTTGCTTTCTTTGTCCCCCCCATAAGCTACCATTGAAATTCATTTCCTCAAAAGGATTAACGTTTCCAGCAGTGGACATGTGCCACTATACGTCGTCTCGGCTGAGCACAGAGCCCATGTAGTGTGTCTAGCTCAGCCTTGGTCAGAAAAGCGTTGCCATTTAAGCTGCACTGATCAGGGCTTAAACTTTCACCCTTGTGTATCGCAGATTACTGCCTACAACAGACGCACTTTCGAGACGGCGCGGCACAACTTGGTCATAAACATCATGGCCACAGAAGGTAAGCGGCGCCAGCATGAGAGCTTAGAGCAAACTAAGATATCAGACTGTACAACTTCACTGATTAAATCCAAGGGACACATTCGGCACTGGAGCAAAGCAATGAACTTCACTAAATATAAAGATGGAGCCTCTGATTACCGCTGTGGACTGATGGATCCAATATGTTATGAATAATGTAGCATTGTGGCATGTAGCACTTAACTGTACATTTGTCATTGTCACATAAATCATCTGGCTGGTACTCAACTCCAACTCTTGTGTCTCTCGGTTCCATCCAACTCTCCCTTCTTCATCTGCACAGAGTTCCCTCTGCCGTACCAGGCGGAATTTTACATCAAAAACATGAACGTGGAGGAGATGCTGGCCAGCGAGGTGCTGGGGGATTTCCTCGGAGCGGTGAAGAATGTGTGGCAGCCCGAGCGCCTCAACGCCATCAACATCACCTCGGCACTGGACCGCGGTGGCCGTGTGCCCCTGCCCATCAATAACCTCAAAGAAGGGTGAGGAGTTTTGGAAGCTGAAGTGGAAGAAAAGATGGTGTAGTTGCAGCCATGTCCTCACCCCAATTAGCCCTAAAACAAACAAACAAACAAAAAATAAATAAATCCCTTTACGCAGTAAGTATTAGATTTAGATCTCTCAAAGATTCTCTTTATCAGTGACCTTTTTACTGGTCAATTAACTTACATATATTTCCAGCCCACCGACACATGCTGACATTTTATTAATTGAGACCCTTGGGATCCTCCATGGCTGTGAATTAGATAAGGCCATAGTCCGACTAAGACAGGCAATGGGACAACTTGCAGAGTTCGAATATACACGTGGAGGAGAAAATTGATTTATAGGCTGTGTGTATTGACTCTGCAGCCGTAGGTGGTGCCGTATCGCTTTATAAGCTAGTGCGCATTGAATCAGTTTCTTGTTGACCTTTACGTCCCAGAAAAACAAACGGCAAATGGTGAGCTGGACGGTGAGATGGACCGTGCTGTGGTTCTGTATGTTTCGTACCTGGTACCAAGTCACACTCCAGTCCGACTAAGCATACACATGCAGGAGTAATCGGACTATGAATCACATTATCCAGGTCTGTTAGTCCGATTAAGACTAGCTGGGTTTTAGTCGGACTAGCGTATTTATATGACATTAAGAAAGTCTTTGTCCGACTGAAATCGGACTTCTAACATGCATGTAAATGCACCGTGTCAGTTTTAGTTAAGAGGGGAATAACCCACATGAACTGCCACACAGTAAGTTATGAATCAAAGATTCATGCGGCCGTCAAAGAATCAAGGACAGCGCAGTTTCCTCTCTTTCCTTATTATCGTTCTCTCACACTAAATAGTTCTCCCATCTTCTCCTTCCCCAAGAGTGTATGTGATGGTTGGCGCCGACGTTCCCTTCTCCTCGTGCCTGCGGGAGGTGGAGAACCCGCACAACCAGCTGCGCTGCAGTCAGGAGATGGAGCCTGTCATCAGCTGTGACAAGAAGTTCAGAGCTCAGTTTCACATCGACTGGTGTAAGATCTCTCTGGTGAGGAACGGATTCTTCTCTACAGATTCCCCTGGAGTGCATGCTGCTTGTTGCATGAGCTTAAGTTCCTTTACCATCAGACATGTAACTCTCACTCATACTCATTCCTTTAGGTTGACATCAACAAAGTCGTCCCAGTATACATTGCCCGTCCTGACCCGGGAACAGGAATCCTGCCTGAATTTGGGGAATACAACCCTCCGTCTGAGTCTCTGAAGAGCCGGAACTTCTTTACCGACTTCCTGGTCACGCTGGCTGTTCCGGCTGCCGTGGCACTCGTCCTCTTCTTCATCCTCGGCTACACTATGTGCTGCCGACGGGAAGGGGTGTAAGTGTGCTTGGCTTTACGTTTCTATTGCACCAGACACCCAAACAAACATCAGAAGAGAGCAGTGAATGTTTAATCAAAGTCAAAACGAGACAGAAAGGACGATGCAGGGCAGCAACAATCTGGACTGGAATTGCAGCTCGTCATCACCCATCCAGTTGTTTGTCCACATGTGTTAAGTTACTCATTACTTTCTGTCACAGGGTTTTGTTAATGTCATGAACATATGGGAGTGGTGAAGCAAAGCCATGGCGTTGATTCTCCATTATTTACAGGCTGGGAGAGACGTGCCACCCTCACCCCCCCCCCATTCACTTAATGTTCCACACTGTCTTTACCCATCAGTCCATTCACTTGTGTGTAGCTGTCTCTTTATCTGTTAATATTAGTATTTAATTCATCCATTTTGTTTTGTTTCTAGGGAAAAAAGAAACATGCAAACATCAGAGTAAGTGTTTTACCTCTCCTGTGTTCTTCTTTATTTCGGGTCTGTCTCTGCCTTTGGTTTTGCATTTTTTGGCATCCTATCATTCTTGTCCCTGGCAGCTTTACTGTAGCCATTCATATACTCGTCTTTGTGTTGACATCCATTCATCTAATGGGCTGCCCAAAAAAATCTGATGAACAAAAGATGGGAGGCAACGGTTGCTTTCAAACGCCGCAAATCTTAAAAGACGAAAGAACATACGGTATCTTGAGTCAGACACAGTGATGCATGAGTCAGAACTCACTGTAGCAGACGACTTACTGCTGCCATAAGATATTGCACATGGGATGAGACATAATAGCATCACCACACGTGACAACACGACAGGCTCACGCCAACGTTCCCTGCCTCTCCTCTCACCAGCATCCAGCTGGTTCACCACAGCTCCATCCAGAAGTCCACCAAGGAGCTGCGGAGCATGTCCAAGAACCGCGAGATCTCCTGGCCCCTCTCCACCCTGCCCGTCTTCAACCCAGTCAGTGGCGAGGTGGTGCCGCCCATCCACCCCGACAACTACGAGACCACCAGCATGCCCCTCATGCAGACACAGACGTGAGTGAAGGGATTACACTTGCGATAACATTCACACGCACAGAAACATGTGCATTCATTAGCAGGCACACAGATGGATGGCTTACAGGCAATATGGGGAATACCGCTATGGTTTAATCTTATTCCCAGCATGCTTTACATGTTTACAGCCAAAGCTACAGCAAGCAAGTCCAGCCTCTGAAAAATGTCACTTCAGATTAAGAGGTTCAAGCTGTCTCATGATTTTTACTAACTGGCTTTGTACTGGGGAAAAACCTTTAAGTACAATGTTTTCACATGGTAAAGGTTCTTGTTTGTGTCACTTCACCATAATATCATTGCGATTACAGGAACCTACAAAATCAGATTACAATACCACAGCAGCGGCCATCGGGTAAGTTCTACCTCCAGCTTTTGTGTTCTAATCTCAAGATCTGCTTTACGGTGTCTGCATGTGTGATATGGAATATGCCTGGCTCAGGGGTCTGCAACCCGTGGCACTTCAGTGCCTCCCTCCCTTTAGCTTTGAAAAAGAAAAAAAAAAACACTATGTTTACAGACTCCTGCTTCTTTTTTTTTTTTTTTTGAGATATTTCGACCACTAAAATATGCACCACATGCTCCCAAAAGAGTCTTGTCCAACTTTGGATCTACATAATTATGGCAGCAGGTTTTCTCCACCATGAACTACATAAATGAACTATCCCCCGTAGCAGACGCTTTTATCCAAAGCGACTTACAATGGAATTGAGTACAATCAGCCAGGGGGGAGTCGAACTTGCAACCATTGCGACCATGATGTCATTTCGCACACAGGGTCTTAACCACTGAGCCACTCCACCACCTTTTAAAAGGAAAGTTGCAGACACCCTGGTCTAGTTGCTAAAACAAAGATACTGCTACATAAACAAGTGGATGCCTGCATGATAGTCCAACATAAAAAGTTAATGAAAAAAAAACACCAACTCATTGTGTTGATTTGTTTCGTCATTATACCTAAATGGATAAATATTATTTTCTGACACACAGTCATGATTTATCTCTATTACACTCAACAGTACAACACGAAACCCTATTAATATTAAAAATATATATGCTTTCATTGTGTTTAAAAATCCAGAAACACTGGACACAGATTACTGAGAATCTATCACTTTGCTTTTGCACTGCAACACATACTTACATTGGTGGTGTTGTTGATGCGTGAGCGCCCTCTGGTGTGCATGGTAGTGAGCTGCATGAGGAACTAACTCGCTGCTCTCTTCCGTTTACTGCTTACAAAAGGAGATAATTATGTCATGTCAACATTTCGGAGGCTGGAGGTAGGTACTCGGGTCTGTTGATCAGATAATGTAGCAGTAGTTTAAGTTGTCAATAACAAGGTTTTGTCTTTTCTTTTTTGTTGGTTTTATTCTAGGTAAATGGTATTCCTGAGGAAAGAAAGGTGGCTGAAGCCCTTAATTTGTGACCAGAAAACACCGGTGTCAAAGCCAACTTCTGTTTTTTTTTTTTTATGTGTAGATATTTGTTTTTCTAACATTTGTGCCAACCTGCATGCCTCAAAAGTTTCTTTACAAAGGGTCCCCCCCCCCCAACATGCACTTACACCTCGATGAGTGAGCTTAGCCCATTATAAAGTCAAATATTTTGGAATATATATGTAAATGTTAAAACAATTGTTTGTATTTCTACTTGCTTTGCACAGTGGGAGGAAAAAAAAAAGGGGGTCTTACATAGAAAGTCATTAATCGTCATGTAATATGTTATATATGTAACATGATGACAATAAAATATTCCCAAACTGTTTTTACTGTGTTAATAAACAAGACGGCAGTATTGTGTGGATGACATGGAAACCAGAACAGCACATAAGCGATATGAAGGTCCAATTCACAACAGAATAAAGGCATTTATAAATAATGTTTCTAATTTCACATTTCTTTTTTTAAAGACATCACAAAACTGTTTTTCTTTTACATATAACATTTCACAAAAAAAAAAAAGAGGCCCTGCGTGGGGGGTATAAATAGTTGTTGCTTTTACATGACCAGAGATCTATTAAGGCTTGATACAATTACCAGATATATCGCTGTTGATCGTTAATAGATGATACATTTACACTCGAGAGGAAACCGCAGCATGAAAAACACCGTTCTCCTATCTACACACACACACACACACACACACACAGGGAGGTGACACAAATGACAAATGTCCCGATGACAGGAGCAGCTGTGAAAGCTGTAGTTTGTATAAAAGAGTTAATTCTTGAGAAAATAAACGACACTGTAACTAATTAGGCAACACAATTCATCATGTTTTTGCATTTCTTCCAGAGAATCTGCCAACACTTTAAACTTACAGTGCAAGTTACAACACGGTAACTGTGTGGTAGTCATTTGGTAATGGAGAGGTTATGGCAACCCCAGCTTACTTCTAATGCAATTTAGAACAACATAGAACAAGATATTACTCTTTACCAAAGTAGTGGTAGGAGTTCCATTGTTATTCCTAAGGTATTACCTGGCAATTGTTCTAGAAATAAGATGGTATGACCATACTACTTTCCTTCAAAAACATCACTATATTATAACCACATTCAACACGCGCTTACTGCACTGTAATGTAGGGATCAGACTGTAAAAGACCTAGACCACGGGTCTGCAACCTGTGGCTCTTCAGTCCCTCTGCAGTGGCTCCTAGTAGTTTTAAAAATATATATGTTTTAACATTTTGTGCAAACACAATATTAAAAAGCAGTCGTGTGTAAATGAAGAGCACATTTGGAGTCCCATCCATCTGTGGATCCAAATATTGCTTTATAATTGATCTCAAAGTGGGTTCATTTTAATTTCATTAATTTGCCTCAGGAATGTCAACAGTTTTCTGTTGAAAACTTGAATTTCACCAATGCAACAAACTACCGTTCTTATATATGTGTATATATATATCTATATATATATATATATATACATATATATACACACACACACACACACACATATATATAAGTATATATATATATATATATATACATATATATATGTGTGTGTGTATATATATATCTTCATTGTGTGGTTCAAATTTGATTTGGGTGGAGAGGGGCCAAAAGGGGCTCTTGTTGCAGACCCCTGATCGAGACAAAGCATCCGATTTCTTGTTTAAAAAGTACATGAAGTATCTGCACTGGTCTGGTACTATGTTGAGCATCATTTTGAGAAGAGACTGCGGCGGGGGCCTTCCAATAAAAGTGCTAATCTCTCTTAAACAAAAAGTGAGGATAAATGTGCTAAATATACATTATATATTTTTTTTTTCCTTAAGCAAGGGTAATGTGTCAGTCAGTGCATTACAAAGAAGTCTCTCTTTTTTTTAAAATGTTGACGTGGCCCTGATGCAAAAGTGCGTAACGGTGGATGATCACGATCTCAGCCTTATGCCACACATGTGACAAAGTATACGTGGTGTGTGCTGCTGCTGCTGCTGCTGCTGCTGCTGCGTATTTAAGCCACTGAGAGAAGCTGCATGTTCAAAAGGCCGTCAGTCAAACAAATCACTGGCTGTGGCAGTAGAGAGATGACGTACATTTAACCGTTTGCCCAGTCCAACAACATATGCGACCCGGTATTCTCCAACAGAGCTATGAGGCATGTTTTAATGACTGAAATGAGAACAGACTGAAAACACTGATGAAAACATTTCTGTATAAAATAAATATCTCACTCTATCGTACAAATATACACAGGTGATGGGTGTCAGCTGCTGACAGAGGACAAACGGACGGGGGGTCGAGTGTAAAGGCTCGTCCCCCTATAGTGTGTATCTGAGGCAATACAAAATGATCAATGTAATACTTCCTTCACAAAACAGCAGTCACGGGCGCAAGAATAAAACAAAGCAAAAAAATAAAATAAAATAAAATATAAGCTTAATTTAAATCATTAAATACTGTACATATCACATATCATTTCAGAGCTATAGCAGGTGACCACAGTACCTTTCAGGACAAGGCAAACTTTTTTTTTTTAAATTACTAACAAAAATAGCAAAAACAAATGTGTTGAGAGCGATTCCAACAATTTTAACAATTGCACTGAATTTTCTTCTTACTTGGTTGATCTTTGTGATCGCCCAAACTAGCGGTTGGTCCGTATTTTTTGTGCCAACAAACACTATTTTCAGTCACCAGAAATACTAGAATAAAATTGAATGCTGACAGTTGAAGACAGCACAACTGAACCTATGATCATAGAAGTGCAGTTATCTGAACATGTGGACCGAACGCCTGAGTGAAAACACCTTTCAGCTGCTACTGCCACGTGGACGGAGTGTGAAGCGATGGCGTGATGTACCGTGTTACGACGAAATAAACATGTCATTTGTTCTTCATTGTGGTTTGGCTAAATAGAAACAATGCTGCAGAGATACACACGGCAAGCACGAGGGTCTTGAAGAAAATGTCACCTCCACTCAAAGCAGATAATGTAAACGTTTCGATTACTTCTGTTTTTTTTCCCCCACTTTCTTGCAAGAAGCACTTTGCTTTTGAAAAGGAGAAACCCTCCCCTCTTCTCTAGGCATTTTTCTTTTCTTCAGTGTGCGACTTTCACAGCAGTCAAAAAGTACAGTACGTGGCCAGCAGTGAGCCTCGGATCGCCCACGTCTCTTTTGTGTTACCACTCAAAGCTGCTGCCATTGTCTCCTATGGCCACCAGCGGTCATAGACCCAGTGCCTGCTCCTGGCTTTTAGACCTGTGCGTCACTTCAATCTCAGGAGGGGCGGCGCGAGTTGCTGTGACCCCCCCCTCCCACCATCAATAGTGGTCCCATCAGGGACCAGGAGTGTGGTGGTTGCCCCTGGAAAGCAGCAGCACGACCAGACTGAAAAGCCCCACAGCCCCGAGTCTCTTGAGCAGGGCCACGCTGTCTTTGGGGATGACTACCTGGGCCAGGTCATTGGTTATTAGGGAAATTTCATGAGCCACACAAACAAAGATGAAGGTGCTGACCATGATGTTGAGTGAAGGGTTTCCTGGAATCAGGACCAGAATTCCCTTGGTGTCTGCAGCCAGCCAGATGTGGTACTGGCATATGAACAGCTGGGAGAGACAAACACAAGCACGCTGAATTGTAGGTTTAGTGTGTTTCTCTTTTCACTCGGTTGCCTCCAGGGAACTACAGAACATCACATTACAGCTGGCAAAGGCCGTCAGTTTGTTGCACTTATACTTAGACAGGAGTCATATTTTTATTCCCAGCCTCATCTTACCTCCAGGGAAATCTTTCCAAACCATGCAAAGAAAGAGCTGTATATAGAGCGGGCGTAGCCAGGAATGTTCCTGATAAGAATGAACGACAGAATCTGTGGACAAATGGGAACAAAGACATTTCCAAGAGTTAAGCAGGATTAGTGGCTACAGCCCCATTCATACTACTCTCTACTACGAGTATTCATATGTGGGGGGGGCGTTTCTACAGGTTGTTGTTGTTGATATTATTCTGCCTCTGTCAAGAAATACTATCAGACCTGACTGAGGGGGTGTTGGTGTGTATAAACTCGCAGCACAAAATGCTAAATGACCTGTTTTTTTTTGTAGTTTTCCAGTTGTGTCCTATCCCGTTTGGAGCCGCCACACTGTACTAGCGCAATGCTGCCGTGGCCTGCGTCTCCGTTAGCATAACACAAATCACTTCCTGTGTGCGGTGCCGCGATGTTGCTCGGCAACCCAAGAACACAACACCACTATAGTGATAAATACAGAGAGAAAGTCGTGCAGGGCTGCCAGGCTCATTGGCATCATGTGAACTCAATTGACAATGAGTTTGTCAAAGTTTTAATATATAATATAAACGACATTTGTATCTATTTAAAGTCAGACGCTGCCGTGTTAAGCACAGCAGTAATTGTATCCTCGATCATATGACAGTAATGTGTCATCACTTTTGTTTTCAGGCAGATTAGACCATCCTGTTATTGACAATGACACATTTGACATATGCAAACAGAAAGGACGTACGTGTCTATTTATATGTTGAGCAGGGAAAAGAGATCTTATAATAAGTGGTGACTCCAGATCCACTCTCATGCCAAATATGAATGGGATCTAAGTCAAATGGGACAAAGAAAAGGGAAAAGGGAAGAAAGCTATACTAACTGAACTGACAATGATCTTATCTTAACTATTCTTAAATCTAAACAGCGCTATCTTCAGCCTTTAGAGATGGAACCACCCTTGTTATTACACTCATATGTTTCTGTGACATCTGCAGGCAAATCTGAAGGAATTCCAAATAAGAAACAACACTGATATTCATTCACAAAATTAAAAAAAGTGAAGGATCAATTTGAAATAGATGTTTGATGTTAAACAGAGACAAAAACAAAAAAAAAAACAAGAAAAAGGAAGTAGAGACAGTGATTGTACCTGGACCACAGAGATGTATGGATGCATCTCATTGCACTCTGTTTTGGTTTTGCAGCTGCCGGCCCAGATTGAGTAAGTCTGGAACAATGGGGAAACGGAGCAGTTGTGTAACAGGTTTTATTCTACAGCAAAGACAACGAAGCGATCGACCCGACAAGTGCGAGTCAACATGTGAGATGAATATACTGGATTCATGTTACACTCTGCATACATCTCTCAATAGATGAGTAAGTAAGAACATGTTGGAAAGCACAAAGAGCTGACAGTTGTGGTTGAGTTATCAGGCGTGGTATTTGTGCAACCCTTGTACCCATCCCTCACTGTGTAAGACTTGAAAGTGGTCTATCGAAATGTGAAATGTGTCATGGACTACAAAAAGATCAAAAGTCTTACTATGAAGGAGACAACAGAGAGGAAGAGAAGCACGTGGGAGATCTTGCCAGAGAATAGAGCTTCTCCTTTGCCCTCTGACAGCACCTGGCGCTTCTGCAGCACCAGGTAAACGAAGGCAAATACCATGCCATGAATCACTGCCTGCAAAAGAACAACACAGCATTGTCAACCAGGAGTAGAATAGAAGGTAAGAGTCCTATGTACATACAAACAAAAACATTTGACTTACAAATCTGTCCAACTTCCACCTGAACCACCACTCATGGATGCTGCCATTCAGCTCAAAGAGCTGGGAAATTGGCCACATGGAAAAGATATTTTCAAAGAGACCCTGAAATCACAGTTGGGAATTAAAACATGGTCTAGATTTTCTCAAATTAGGGACTGAAGAGTCTCCCCACTACAATGACTGTCCATTTTGAATATTTCTTTCAGATAGTGCTTGTTTAAACACATGTTGTCACCATTCAAAACCCTTGACATGCGACTCTTCACATGAAATTATAATACAGATTTATTTTCATTTCATTTGAAAATGTATCCGCTCAACCCTAAAGTGTAGGTTACAAATGTGCAGAATATTTTTAATCCACCAACCTGTGAAAAGGCAAAGAAGCATATGAACAACAGGAGGCCCGTTAACTTCGCGAAGACCCCAAAGTGCCAAATGCCATTACCTATTCAGAGAGCAAGACATTAGTGACAACCAAGTATCACATTTGTAACGCAGAATTATCACATTTTATAATTCACTTAGTCCCGGACCATGAAGCAAGTGGATGGTTACAGTTTGTTTTATGCTTGCACCAACTGTCTGACACCTACTATTGGCCTTCTTTTGAAGGATCTGGGGCCACATGGCCAGCGTGGTGTAGATGATGACAAACCAGAAGGTGACCAATGGCACAAAGTAATAGAACTGATAGGGTCGGTCCATTACCACACACAGCACCAAGACTAGGAAGTTTAGTCGGAAAAGTACCTGGTGAGGAATTAAGCCGACAAAACAAATATAAATCGATGTGTCACATCCATAAATCACACATGTGTACAAAAATCTATATTTACTACAATGAGTCATTGCCAGAGATCCTGGTTAAAGTGTAACTTGAGGAACGTAAGTAAACACTCACCTGGCACACTCTATACAGTCCAAAGTCTCCTTTGAGCCAGAAAAAGGAAAAATGTCCATAGCCTGTCTGAAAAAGGTACGCTGCCACCAGCACCCGCACGTGCATGTACACCGGAATGAACTAGAGCACAGACAAAAGAAAAATTATGTTTGTCTTTCTGTCAAATCGCTAGTCTCTAATGTTTGCGAAGAAAACGTCTTTATTACTCACGGCACTGGCACCAGATATGTGATAGATGAGGATGACGAGCTGCATCCAGCCTTTCCACTCATCGGTTTGCTCTCGATTGAGTAATTTGGTCTGTGCAACAGAATCAGATCGCAGATTATATTGTAGGGAACTATGTTAAGTTAGAATAAACCTGAAATAATCAAAATAAAACACAGCAATGAGGAGCCCTCCTGTCTTACCTCTTTGCTGTTCTCACTGTAAAACAGTCCCAGGATAAATATATAGACGAGAGGAATGAAGAATGTGGAGTGGGTGTAGAACTTCTGCTCTTTCATGAACACATCTGCTCTGTCACAAAGGTAAAAATAGGCCATAATGATGCCCATCCTGCAGAGAGCATGGACGGGCACCTTTGGACCAAAGGGGACAGCTGCGGTTGCTGGCTTCCTCTCTTCCAGGCTCTCCACGTCAGGGGGAACAGGTCGGCGGTGGCGGTTGTTGCCAAGGACATGGAGCACCAGGAAGACCAGAGCTGAGCCCAGGAAGAAACACGCCGACAGTTTTTGTAGGAAGTTAGGGGGCGGTACTGTTTGGCAGCAGGAACCATCTATGGGCCTCAGTAGCTTGTTGCACAGAGAGTTCATAAGGATCATGGATCCCTGAGAGAATTACAAAAACAATTGTGAGAAGGAGGTCAGTTTTTTTACAACATTGAGGAAAAAAAAAAGAAATTCACAGAGTTCGAGATCAAAGTCGTAATATTCTAACCTGTTGTTTTAGAAGAGGAGAGTTGCGGACTTGGAGGAAATCGCTGCTTTTATGGAGAGGGAAATAGCTGGAACTGGTCGACTGCAGGGTTATCGGTGGATGCATCAGTGAGCCATTCAGAGGGGATTTGTGGTTTCTCTAGTTTATCATACGAATCCATATGCATATGCCATAAGGTGTTGGGGCCTCTGCAGGTGTACTGCATGACCTCGACTCCTTCTGGATCCAAAATCTTCAGTCGGATTGTTTCTTGAGAAACCACAAAACCCCTCCGAATGGCACGCTGATGCATCCACCGATAACCCTGCAGTCGACCAGTTCCAGCTATTTCCCCTCCACAAAAACAGCGATTTACTCCAAGTCCACCTGATTCCTTCTGCGGAAAAGTTGCATTTTCTTGCATATACTTTTAAGTCCTGATACTTATGACAAAGTGATGCTGATGTGCCAAAAGATTAAGTATCTCCTTGTTTGTGAAACCTATTCTAAAAGTACAATTCTACGATATGCTCCACGGCCCTCATTTTAAAACAACAAGTTAGAATATTATGACTTTATTCTCGTAAATTAAAACTTTATTCTCAAAGTCTGTGAATTTTCCCCTCAATGTGGCCCTAATACTCTATCGTAGTTTCTATCAAAGTTAAAATTGAAAACTATAACAAAACGACAGAAATCGTGGCCTACCACATTCTTGGTGCTTGCAGGCAGGTGCAAGCCATCTACTGACTGGGTGATAGTTTCCAGTGCGGCCTGGCGGGATGCAGCCAGCAGTTTGATACGGGACCTGCTGTTACGCTTGCTGCTGTTGAGAACATCTGCTGCTGCTTCATTGTACAGCTCCAACTGTTGGTTGGTGATCATCTTCCTGTTCTCACTCAGCACCTCCTCATTTACCGGGTCTACAGGTGTGGAGATGTGATTGTGTGGTGTGAAGAGAGATGTAGACAAGAGCAATCGTTTATAATGGAGTTGATATTCACAAACTCAGAAAGAGAAACGGCAGAAAACCTTCAGCATATACATTTACGATTATTTTGTGCCATCCAGTCACAACTGGAGAGCTCTATGCAAGTCCGTCTACAGTGAGAATTGAGAAAGCAAATGAGTGCATGCTTCCTCTTCTGCAAAGCACTGTCTAGGTGCTTCACTTTGGTCCAGTACACATTTCAGTGCATTCATCATACTTGCACTGAGCTCTCCATTTGTGATCAGAGCATTCAAGACATGTATGAACAATTGGGCCATAAGATCTCTCAATGTGAGTCTTCTTACCTTGCAGTACCCAGTAGACCTCTCCGTGGTCAGCCAGCTTCTTGAGATGGACAGCAATGGCGGTCAGGTTGACTTTGTACTGCTGCAGGGTCTCACTGCTGCCACTGTGCAGCTTGATAGACCACTGCAGTTAAGCAAACAAACAAGAGTATATAAAGACCAAACAACTCAGCCTTGTTTTGTTTATCATGAAATGTGCAAGCATCGCTAAGCACATATTCATGCGGCTTACTGTGGCAGCTCCAAGGATGACAACATCTGGCTTTGCTGAGGTCTCCTGCAACACACGGGATTGAACAATAAATCCAGGTGCAAATACCTGTGACTATACCAAGTCTATGAACCACCATTGATCGACAAACATCCCCAAGTGTTAATAACAGAATAATATCCATAAATGTACACTCATAAGTGTCCATGACATCAAGCGGTCCTTCATCGAGTTATTTGCCTCTGGATACCAAAGGAAGTCCTAAAAACACACACACACACACACACACAAAAGACATTGATGTTTTTAACTTTGATCAGAGTATGCAGCGTTTACAGACTGAGACAAGGAGAAGAAGAAAAAATCCAATCTAGAAATAGCTCACCACATTCACAGAGGAACGCTCATCTTTAAAGAAAATGTCCTCATGCTTCAGACAGAACAGAGAGAGACAGAAAAACAGAAAGTTTGTTAGGCTGACAATGTTCCTCTTGCTCCTTGCTCAACATCAGACGAAAATAGCTACGACTGCTGTATAATGCCATGCATTCCACTCAATCCACTCCTGGATTTTTGGTTTGCGTTTGGTGCAAAACACGTACTGTTATCTTTTCAATATGGTGAACTTTTCAATGCCACCAATGCCACTTCAAGATAATTACACATTTGAATAAAATCCCATGTTAACAGAAATAGAGTGGGGAAAAAAACATCAGTGTACATATTTATCACATTGAGGCACAGTTTGGGGCTCGTCAGGTTTAAGGAAAACCATCATTTATTTAGCTTTGTAAATGGCAGTGAGCGTTTAGTCAGATCTAAATTTGGCAAAGTGCTGCAAAAGCAGTGAAAAAGATTATTTGTTTTAAGTTTTTCCCAAAGAAAACATTTCAGGCAACAGGGGATGTGCACAGAAAAAAATAAAGCCTTGGTACAAAAGACACCTTCAGCCAAAATCTGTACAGACAACTCCCTGCCCGATTTACCAAACATATTTTATTTGGAACATTTAATTGATTACTGCAGCAGTCAGTCCTTTAGGTATGCAGACGCATGAATTTGTGTGCTGCTCATCTCCACAATTTAATCACCTAAGTCTTAGCTAACAAACCCCTGTGTTAACATGGTGGCGTTTCTCATAATTACCTTGATTCCATCGTCACCTCGTTCAGGGTCAATAATTCTGATGAAGGAGTAAAATAGCTGTCTGATTCGTGAATCACCAATAAAGGCCACTCGCTTTTCAGCAAGGCAGGATTTGGCTTCACTGCAAGACAAAGGGATGATGAGGAATCTAGAAATTGAGCAGCTACACTGCAGATAACATCTGGGTGGTTCATTGTGTGCAATAATGTAATAGAAAGTGTTGCTCATTATTACACGTTAGGTGATGGTTATTAGTTGGTTATTTAACTAACTAATACATTACTCATCCATCCTCACACATGCACAACTTGCCCATCACTGCTTCACACTTTGTCTCAAACATAAATGTGCATATTTTATAGTAACCTTGAAAGTGTGACTCACGTGCTTTTGTATTTGTGCATCATGCAGCCATAAGGCTGCCATACGTTCTCCCCCAAGAAACGTCCTCTGGACAGCAGCCATTCACATGAGTCTCCGCCTGGAGCCAAGACACAAAGAAGACCAACCAGTAAGACCAACAAAGACACTACTCTCACTTTTATGCACTTTTTCTCAGAAAATGAGACTAAAATATGCTGTCTTGATGGTACAATGGCTTTTCATCCAATGCTGTCAAAAGGAACAAGGATTTAATTCAGGGCTCTGCTAGGGGCCATGGCACAGAATGAAGTAGCTCAATCATAAATCCCTCCAGCTATGCATTTGTTTGCAAAATGAATAGAATCATCCACAACTGAATCAACCCATAGAAACAAGTGAACATGAAGTATCAGCAGGCTGGCAAGAGACATGGAGCACTTCAGTGTCATCGCCAGCCACAGCAGCTGGTCCCAGTGTCTTCACAGAAGTCTCTGGTTCCAATCCATTTTCATGAACAGAATGCTCTCTATGCAGCTCAGCTCTATGCATGTGGATGCATGCCATGCTTATATTTCTTTACAGTCTTGTTCTGCGCCATGTGCCTTTGCTGTATTTGTTTTTGAGGTGGAAGAAATATAACATGACACCCAGTCTGCTCTGGTTATAATTATTACAGACTAGAGAAGTATTACAGTGCATTGTGATAAAAAGCACTCACATAAAATTGATTGTGGTAAATTTCCATAACTGGGATAATCATTAAAGGAAAAAATTGCTCACATTTTACATGAGTGACTTGAAAATGCGTTCTCCCTGTGTGTGCGTGGGTTTCTCCAAGTTCTCCAGTTTCTTCTCACAGTCCAAAAACTGTGTGAGTGTGGATGGTTGTTTGTCGCTATGTGGCCCTGTGATATACTGGTGACATGTCCAGGGTGTCACCCGCCTTTCGACCCATGTCAGCTGGGGTTGGCACCAGCGCCCACACCACAACTACCCTCATGTGGAGGATAAAGTGTTAGAAGATGGATGAATGTACTTGAAAATGCAAATTTGGTTGCAAAAACAAAGTCCTAGTGATTGCATCTGCATCTTTCTAATAATTAGAGGACCTCATGTTATAAAATGATCTTGTTTTAGGCATTACAATTATTATTTTACACTTTAAAATATGTACTATAAATATAAATACGTAACAACAGGGTTACATTGTGCTTTTTTTTGATAATTTAAGTAATTTCACATGGCATTAGTTCATATGTTCCTTCTGCAAATGTATACAAATATGGATATCTGTCCATATTAGTGACGGTAGTTAAAGGATAGAACCGTTTATGTTTCAGTATATAATGGATACATAAACATATCAGTGAGTTAGAGGACTGTCTCGTGCTGCAGATGTAAATAACACTGACTTCCTGATTTAAAATAACAAAACAAACGTGTATAATTGTAAATCTCTCTCGACACATGCCTTCCACAACAGGGATCGAGCGTGTGCAGCTGATCAGAGCATGTAAACAGTGATAAATGTTGTGTTAGCACAATTCGGCAAGCCAATACAAGTAAAGACTTAAGTGAATGCTACTGCTGCTGTCACTGAATTTAACCCATGCCATTATCTGTCCGCTTCATGCTGGCCGTACAGCCAAGTGCGTGTCACCTTTTAAGCAACACGCACACGCTGAACGGACTCACACACAAACACACAGAGGAAGACAGAGCAGCTAGCTGGCTAACGTTAGCAGTAGCTTGTGTCGCTGGCAGCATCAACAGTAAGTTGAGTAAACGGGAGAACACTCACCTCCATAATACCGCGAAGCTGTGTGGAGCACGAGGAGTAGAATGACGACCACTAGCGATATTAACTTGGCGTTCTTTATGGTGAAATGTTGATTTATTTCGCGTTTGCCCAGGCTGTAGGCCAGGACCGCCATCTTTGCTCCTCCATGACAACAAGCTACTGCACTCGCTCCTCCCTCTGGCGATATTTTTCCCCAGGATGGTAGGGGAAGGTACCGCCTTTTGCGCTTAATAGCTAGAAGGGCTCCCCTCCGATTGGTTATTTGCTTTAAGTCAGTCCAACATCACTAAGAAAAGCGCTATAAAAACGATCTATTATCATCATCATTATTATTATTATTACTATTACTACAATCATTATCATTATTATTATTATTGTTATTATTATTATTATTATTATTATAACAGTGTGATAAGTGCGTGCCGTCAGATTTATATTCCAAGTTCACAATTTCATAGCCTGTTTCGATCTTGTCCTCGCTGTTGTTATCATTATTATTGTTATTATTATTATTATCATTAATAATAATATTGCTATTATTATTATTATTATTATCATTATCATTATCATTATCATTATCATTATTATTATTATTATTGTTATTATGCCTAACCAAAACCTATCTGTCCCTACGCTTGCACTCATCACACTGTTTACTTACATAGTTTACTTCTGTTGACGGTAAAGATGATCAAAAAACACACTACCGGTCAACACACGAGGCGAAAAAGGCTGTACCTTCCCCTATTATCCTGGGAAAAAATCGCCTCCCGCTGTACCACCTGCCCCGTCTGCCGCGTGCGGTGCCACATCAAGCGGCATTATTTACCGCTGCTAAAAACAGGTGCAGACATATGCAAAAGCAAAACACGCATGGAAAGAAGCTATTCACTTCAATGTCACCAAATACAGTATTTTGAAAATGAATACTGTAGGAGCCAGTTAAGTATCTGTCTCAGCTAAAGCTTAGCTGTTAAAGATGTGCATTTCATTGCATTGAGAAACAAACAGGAACTTCCTCCCTTTGATTAAACATTCCAATTCAAACAGACAATATCTAAATGGGAGAAGCTGAAAGAAGAAGAAGAAGCTATCATGCAATTTCTTTTTTCATAATCAACCATACAATAAAAAACAACAGGAAAAACGGACAAAAAAGAGGCTATAGCTTACAATCAAACTAAAATAAATGAAAGGTAAAGTATGAATAGTGACACCCAACGGTGAGACTGTGGATTGACAAGACTCCTCCCTCTCCCACAGAGGCGTGATTTATGCTGTAAAGTAAAGTTTTGTAGTTCTTTTTGTGAACATGCAAATACAGGTGATGCAGACCTGCTCAGGCTCTGACAGGGAAGCTATTCACTCTGATCTAAGTTGATGTACATGTCACTCCTACATTGTGCTTTTTTTGTTTTAGCAAAGTGTTCTGATTTTTTACAAGACAAATACAATAATGTAAAAATGCTTTCAAAAAACAATCAAGATTATAGCATTTCAGTCCTTGTTATGTCGCCTGTCACGATGGTTTTAAAGATGCTCAGGATATACTATTGTCTGTTGCCATTGTAGGTTTTCTTTTGGGCAGCCATCTCACACTGCAGTCAGGGACACACAATTGCACACATGCAGTACTATGTAAGTGTGATTCATTCCAGTGTGGATCATATTGTAATACCTGAATGTAATTGTATTACATCAGTGTGAGCAAATGAGGTGTGAGAAAAGCAGAAAAATACCAAGTTTTGTGAATGACAGCTCCCCAGCAGTATCCTTCAGTCTGTCGGTGAGAAACACACTAATGTAAAAAGCCTCAGGGTCATGGGGAGCTGGTGCCAATCCCAGCTGACACAGGGCGAAAGGCCAGGTACACCCTGGACAGATCGTGAGTCCATCAACCGTCCACTCTCACATTCACACATTTGCAGTGTCCAATTAACCTCTGAATATTTTTGGATTGGGAGGAAATCGGAGAACGCTGAGAAAACACACACGCACGTGGGGAGAACATGCAAACTCCACACAGAAAGGCCCTTATGATCGGACCGGGTCACAAACCCAGAACGTCTTGCTATGGGGCAACTGTGCCAGCCATTACACTGCTGTGTGGCCCTCAAAATAGAACATTTATCAGAAAAAGTAAAGTATATCTATCTCTATCATGCATACTGATCATTTCTGATTTATTTTCATGTTTGCTGGATTTTGATGTTGTAATTGTCAAGGTAGAGCTAATCATTTTAAAATAACTTGTGTGGAATACTAGGGTCACATGGTGCATAACCCAAAACAAAGATGCATTTATAACAGTACAGACAACCAGGAGCTTGATAATACGCCAGCAAACGAGAACAAGTTGGTCTATGGGTCTCGTGTATAGAATAAAGGAGTCAACAAAAGCTTATTGCTCTAGAGGCCACCTTGTCATAATAATCCCACTGTGTTGTTTGGCATTTTAATCTGTGATAAAACCTAATTTTTGTATGGACCATAGTAAATTAGGCTTTCAATGTAAAGGTTTCTAATTTGCATCTAAATCTGTCAAGGGAAGTATAAAAAGTTAGTAAATAAAAGCAGGGTGGCATGAAGTGTGAAATACAATTACAGAGTATTAAAAATGCTTCACCATACACCAGATGCATTTCACCAATGCTGTTGAAAATAATTGTACACATCATGTCAAAACATTTCATTGACGCTTTGTCACTGTATTGTAGAGTATAATTGTTTGAACCACAATGTCTTTACTGTTAACGGACGACGCTTCAGTTTTGATATCGACTGTGTGCATAAAAGACACAGTATATCCGTAGTTTATCCCCAGGTCTTCCTTGCTCAGTGATCAAAGATTATTTGCTTATTCCACAGCCCCTAAGGGCAAACGCATACAAGTAAAAGTATGCCACGCCACCACCCAGTGGTCACTGAAAGTTCTGCATGTTATGATTTTCACAATGTCTCCATATCCCAGTTACCTCAACACACTGTAGTCAAACTAATTCTCAGTGTCTGACAAGGTGGCAAAATGAGAAATCTCTGCAGGTTTCCCATAATCCCACATGTCTGTGTGCATGCATCACTGCAATCCAAGCCTTGATCCAAACCACAGAAATTTATTTGGATGCAAAAGCTGTGTATTATGCAAGAAAAAAAAGGCAACATGAGAAGATGCATATTTACAAGAAACAATGCACGTTAGTAATCACACATTGGCATGGACAGTGTAAACAGAAATTGACTGTACATTGAAATCAAATGTACTGTTGAAAAAAAGCAAGATAAAGGGGGAAGGAAAATCAGAATAGGGCTGTGCTTCCATAATAGGAAGATGTTTAAGTCAATGATGATCTGTAAGTCATCAGCCAAACTAGAACCAAAATACAGTGACACACCTTCACTGGTGTCATTAAAACATGAAAGCACTTAAGTCACTGAGTAGTGTGTTTTGGAACATTGGACATGCTTTATTTCAGAACTTTTCACAATTTATTTAAACATCTCACATATACAAAATAGGTACAATAGACTTTGTGGCGTCATTTTTTTGAGAGAGAGAGAGGCCGACTAAAAACCTGTTCAGAATTGGATGAAATATGTGTCAGTATGAACACTGGGTGTGGGATTTGAAGAGTTAAAAAGCCTGAACAAAAAGAAATAAAACCAAAACGAACAAACAAAGAAGAACCTTCTTGACAAAACAAAACAAAAAAAGAACAAAACGAAATAAAACAAAAACCAGATTTTAAAGATTTAGGAACATTCCACCTGCTTAAAGTGGGGGAGTATCAGGGGACGAATGCAAGACTCCTCATACGTCAATACAAAGTAATACAGTAAAAAGTGGTTCACTCCACAGCTGCATATTAGCACCAAAGATCTCGGCTTCAAGTAACTGAGCACCTTCCGATATGGGACAAAGCTTGAAGCATTAGAAGTCTTGACATCTCAGTTGTGGACCCCAGTTTGTCAATAGTATTTTCTTTAGGTACAGGCATGAGGTAGTTTAAACCTTTTTTCATGGAAATTGTGGTTTTAAACCTCCTCTTTGGAAGATATACAAAGACCACAAAGTGATGCGTACTTTCAGCGTTTTTATTACACTTCTTTTATTTTTTACAAAAGGATGACATGATGTCCCACAACAAGGTGTTTTCCCGCGTCCCTTTGGGTTGCTGTATTAATTTGCATTGCACAAACGCTCCATTCAGTCCGTTCAGTCCTCTCCGATTGTTGCCCATCTTAAGCAAGTGGATGTGCAGAGAGAAATCAGCATTCAGTATAAAAAAAACAACACAGAAAGAAGGGCAGAGATTTTGTTTTTTTTTTTCGTTCTTTCTCTCTTTTGGTGTTAATTTATCATGAGTCTATTTATTTGAAACAGACTGGGCCAATGTCCAAACCAAACTCCTGATCAGCTCCACCAATGTCCAAAGGTGCAATGTCGAGGATGGGCAGGCGAGATGGTTTATTTGTTTTGTACTCAATGACTGTCTTGCTCCATTCACCAGTGTGTCTCTGCGGGGGCAGTGAAGGGAAAAGAGAGTTTCAGGAAAGTGCCATGTGGTATAAGAATACTAATCACCCGTCTGTGAGAGAGCTATGTCTGCTCTAATTATTACTGCCTACATTTTTACTGTTCATCCACAGAATAATTTGTCTATACTTTATTAATGACAGTAGCAAAGACCAAGGAAGCAAAGAGCTACTCACAGTGCAGCCGTCCTCCAGCACAGAGAAAGTGAAGCGGCTGTTGCCCTCGGCCCTCAGCTCCACATCGTTGGAGCCCTGGAGCACAACAGACTTCTTCAGATTGCCGCTCTCATCATCCATGTAGGCAACGCTGTTCTTGCAGTGGTAGGTGATGTTCTGGCTAGCCTGGTTGGACAGCAAGCGCATGAAAGCCAGCTGGGTGGCCATGCTCTGTGAGCTGAGGGTCTCGTCGTTGTAGGTGAACTGCAGGGAGGAAAGACCGGACGGTCAGTGTTATTAGGACATACTGTATCCCGACGGAAAAATATTTGATCATTCGTGGTTGCTTCAGCTCTGATGCTCACCTCTGTACCACCATTGATGGTCTCTCCGAACCAGACGTGCTTCTTGCCCTCAGTGCTTCTGAACCAGTTCTTACGGGCGATGCTCTCAGGGTGGGCATAGATGCAGGTCTCACGGGTGTCGAAGTCGCAGAAGACCTTGATGGCATCGTTCATGCAGCCCTGGTTGGGGTCAATGTAGTAGAAACCTAAAAGTAGCAAGATAGCAAACTCATATTATACACGGGCCCATTGAAAAAATGAAAACCTTATATTCAGGTTATATCAGTCTCACTGTGAGCTTACCACTGCTCCATTCGGGGTGGCTGAGCTTGATGTCACGGCAGGTACGGGCAGGGTTCTTCCTGGATCCCTCAGGGGTGAGCAGGTTCTCAATCTGAGTGTTGAGGGACTTGATGGTGGCATCAACCTCGTAGTCCTTGGCTCTCAGAGCAGGCTGGTCAGCTCTGTACTCATCGTAGCCGGAGACATCATATCCACCACCAGAGGGGCCAGGAGGTCCAGGCAGACCAGGAGATCCAGCAGGACCCTTAGATGGACAAGAGAGTGGATTTATGACCAGCTTGCACCTCAAGTTAGAGGACCTTTTGGTATAAAGCAGACCTAAGTGGTCTAGTTCACAAAAAAATTAAAATTATAGTTTATAAAATGATGTGGTTAATCTGACAAGGACATTGTAAATTTGCTTACAGCAGGTCCAACATATCCAGGGGGTCCACGGGCACCAGGAGATCCAATGGTTCCATGGCCACCGGCTCTTCCATCCTTACCAGGGGGTCCATGGGGTCCAGAAGGTCCCTGAAGAGGAGGTCATCACATACATTCAGACATGTCTTCATATGGAGAATCATGCATCGTATCTGGCTACAATTTTAGTATGTGCCGCATTTGGTGCTTATAGTATAGTACATGAGATGTGAATGTGGTTTATCATACTGCAGAGGTCATTAAGTGTTAAACTGGGAGCCTGGCACTTCAGGTCAACTGCATGCTGACCTGAGATCCATCACTACAGCCTCCACATCTAAGAGTAATCTAAAAACCTACATATTCTTCCAGACCAGATTGGTTATGTTTGTGCACTTAATGCTCTCAATTTGTTTTGCTTCGTCTTGTCGTCACATTGACTTTCTTTGTAATACTGTAAAAGGCACTATCAAACATAAAACTGGCACTGCCATTCAATCAAAACTATGGGTGTGTTGTGAGAAATTAGGTTTCCACTCACTCTGGGTCCAGAAGGTCCAGAAGCTCCAGCAGCTCCAGTGTCACCGGAGGGTCCCTAAAAAGACAGAGGGGACATTCATGAATGACAAGGTAGTGGTCATGAGATGTAATGTTCTTATATTGTTGTGATATCACTCACAGAAGGTCCAGGCATTCCCTGGAGACCAGGATGTCCACGCAGACCCTTCATGCCTCTCTCTCCGTGGTCTCCAGCAACTCCCTTCTCACCACGGGGTCCAGCAGGTCCCTATGACACACACACAAACACATAATTTAGTTTTCACACCAGCATGCTATAGATGTGGATGGATATAATAACATTTGTGTCATTTTTAAATGGTCAGAAAAGGTTATTCTGACACTATATGGGTATAATTGTATCCTGTACTTACAGGTGCACCTCTGGCTCCAGCGGGGCCAACGGGTCCAGTGGAACCAGATGGGCCCTAGAGATGAGAAAAGAGAATTCAAAAAAAAAAAAAACAGATGCATGAAGTAAGCAAATGGTTAGAGGTTGCCAATGTATTGTACACTGAACATGATGCAATTATTGAAAGGTCTTTCTAGTCATCTGAATAATTCAAAAACGTACAGATTCTCCACGGTTTCCGGGTCTACCAGCAGCACCAGAGGGTCCAGCGGGTCCGGGGGCACCAGCAAGTCCCATAGAACCAGCGGGTCCAGGCTCACCACGGTCTCCCTAAGCATGGTGGGAAACAGTATTTACAGGGTTAGGTCAGATCACAGGTCTGTGTGTGTATGTCCAAAAATACATTGAGATGCATTAAGGGGCAATACCTTGAATCCAGGAATACCAGGACGGCCAGGAGGTCCATCATTACCAGGGTTACCCTGCGGATAGCAAAGAATATTACAGTTTCCATAATGGTTGATGTGAGTCTGTTGTCTTTTTGGACCAAGTTCATTTCAACCCTCAGAAATCATACTTGATGGTTTGATGGTTTATTGGTTTGTTTGTAAAATCCTTACCTCACGTCCAGCCTCTCCCTGAGGTCCGGTCATACCAGGCATACCAATGTTTCCGGCAGGGCCACGGGCTCCAGGAGGACCAGCAGGTCCAACTCTACCAGGCTCTCCCTGTGATAGGATGAGGATTCATCAGATATAGTATGTATGCAATGTATGTATGACCTTTTTTTTTATTCAAATCAGCCGGTATTATGGTAATAATGACGGAAGCCACGTGCTTGTGTGATATTTCGATTTTTCTAATATGAATATGCAGTGTTTAAAATCCTGCATGAAGCCCTTTTTTATGGTTTTTACGTTTGTGTATTTGTTGATTGATCAGATGAACATATGTGGAACAGCTCCATCAATTTGCCTTTCATAGGTTTAAATGATATAAACTAGATGATGGTGGTGATCTTTTGAACCGGTGCGACAAAGTTTGCTTACCACAGCACCAGCACCACCAGGTAAACCACGATCTCCTCTAGCACCAGGCAGACCAACGAATCCTTGGAGACCAAGAGGACCAGTGGTACCAGGGGCACCAGGTGGTCCCTAAACAGACACAGAACATTTATAAGTAGGTTGAACGTTACATGTCAGTTATATTTTTGTGCTCCATAGTTTCATGATTTCAATTATTTATCAGGTAAAAACAAATTACTTACAGGGGGACCAGACTCTCCGGAGGGTCCTTTCTCTCCAGCCAGACCTGCTGGTCCAACCATACCCTGCTCTCCAGGAGGACCAGCGGGACCAGAATCACCACGGAGGCCACGAGGACCATCCTTACCAGCGGGACCAGCAGCACCAGGAGGTCCAACGATACCCTGAAGAGAAAGAGTGAGTTAATGTCAAATGTCTAAGTGTGTGTGCAGAATTAGAGTCTATGATGTTTAAGCACACAGCAATGTGTGTGCATATATACATCTATAGCATTGATACTCACAGCGGGGCCAGGAGGACCAACTCTACCAGCAGCACCAGGGAAACCAGTGAGACCCTGACATCAGAAACACACAATCAAAGATTACACAGCTGTCATGGAGAACTTGTGGGTGTTCATGTACAGAAAATGTAAGTGTGTATTCATGGTTACAACTATTGAGATTAGGATAAGTTCTGATACTCACAGCAGGACCAGTGTCTCCACGGGCACCAGCAGGTCCAGCGGGGCCAGAAGGACCCTAGATACACCAACAGAAATTAGAACTTTAATTCCACACAATTTTCCGATTGTGTCATCAATAAAAATCCTGCATTTTATGAAACTGGGATTTAATATCATATGAATGAAAAGATCTGAAAATACTTTGGACATCTTCCCAAAGTAGGATGGTCTCACACCATCACATTGATCTTAAAGTCTGATTAACGTTCTGCTGTCTGGTTTATCAGATCTATCTCATTCAGGTGCAAATGTATGTCCTGTATGTGTCCAGTGTGAATGGTACTAACAGCAGGTCCAGACTGTCCAGCGGGTCCAGCAGGCCCAGCGGGTCCAACCTCGCCCTTAACTCCACCGGGTCCACGCTCTCCTCTTGCTCCAGGCTGACCATCAGCACCCTGTGGGGGAGGTTAGTGGTGGATGAATATTTGTGTGTTCAAACAGTATGTGCATGCGTTATATTGTTCTATAAAATGACTGCCTGCTAGCTTACAGGGGGTCCAGCGAATCCAGGAGCTCCAGCAGGTCCAACCTCTCCACGCTCTCCCTGTGAAGAAAAGGCAGTTGGTCAACATAATTGTCCATAATTGTCCCACACAAATGGCTGAATATAGTGTTAAGGCCTCATGTCACAAGGTATCTCAGATGTTATGATGAAGTGAGTCATAGCTACTTACAGAGGCTCCACGAGGTCCAGCAGGGCCAGAAGGTCCAAAAGAACCAGATTCACCCTGCAGGAGTGAAAAGTGTGTTTGATTAGCTCAACATTGTACTTATTAATCCACCAACCTGTTCATAAAGCAATTTCCTATACACCTAAATGTCACAATTACGTAATATACTCCAATATAGATGTTTAGATATATTAAAATGTTAACTAATTTCATTTTGCTGAGCAATACATTTAGGGACCTAAGCAGCTAGTATCAATACAAACATAAAAGTGAAGCAAAATCAACAAACCACTACTGATTAGAACTGCATAAAACTGCAATTTAGAATGTATCAACATTCTTTTCTACACTCATTATTATGTTCTTATCACTGCCACACTCAATTAAACAGTAGATGAGCCATTGGTGTGATATTGTAAAATAGCCATCAGGTGGCAGTGTTGAGGTTCTATCTTCTGACATCTTGTTAAATTGGAGGTAACTTCAATCACTACTTCAGAGGGAGGAGAGGTCCAACAGGGGTTCGATGCAGGTTCGTTCATCCATCATAACATTCAAACAGTGATTTGATCTGAGCAATAACTGTTGACGGCTGTTTTTGTAAATGGCGTTGGTCATCTTAAATGACCTTGGTGGCAGCCATTTTTAGTAAAATTTTCACTAAAGCCACATGACACATGTTTGTGTTTACAGACTAAGTCTTAAATTACATACACGCTAGTGGTTTCTCTGAGATTTTGTTCTTCTGTAGTAAACAATAAATATTTACACATTTCCAACTTACCTTGTCACCATTGGCTCCAGTGGGTCCAGGAGGTCCAGCGGGTCCAGGGAGACCCTAGAAAGAGAGAGGTGAAGCCACTTAGACTAAGGCACAGCTGACAAGCCTCAAAGTCCTAAAATGACTGGCTACATTTTTATGGTTTTTATTTACAGAGTTGAGGATAAGTGAGTTTAACTTACACGGGAACCATCTCTTCCACTGTTGCCATCAGGTCCTTTGTGTCCAAGCTCTCCCTATAGAGGGAGAAAATGAAGGAGAATTATAGAGAAGAAGGATAAAATCTATGAAATTTGACGTTGGTATATTTTTGGAACTTACCTTCTCTCCCTTGGGTCCAGGGGTACCAGCGGCTCCACGCTCACCGGGCATGCCACCAGGTCCCTGGTGTCCAGGGCCACCAGCAGCTCCAGCAGCGCCAGGCTCTCCCTGGGAACAGGCACAACAAACTTTGGTTAATTTTCATATCGAACAAAGATGATCCTACAAGCATCAAAGCGTGAGAGGATATTTTTTGTGCAACATTTTTTCAGCATGGGTCTGATGTCATTAAACTCCGAGCTTTGCTATTTTCAACATCAATAACGTTGTCTAACCTTGCCACCATCAGGTCCAGGGGGACCAGCAGGTCCACGGGTTCCCATTGGTCCCTGAATTCCAGCAGATCCAGCAACACCGGGGTTACCACGCTCGCCCTGGAGGAACAAGCAGATGTAATCAATATGTATATCCCGCAACTGTAATGACTGAGTGTGTTTGTTTTATAAACTACACGGAGAAGCAATGAGGAAAAAGATCTGCTTGCTATTTTTAAGTTCTGCACATTTTTATGAAAATAAACATAATCACTTAGATGATTAGAAAACAGTATTGAGTCGGTGCAAAAAGACAATAGTTTGAAAACGAATAACTGCGTGGAATCTAGAGAAGGCTCCGTTAGGGTGTGAATTTTGAATGGAAAGACATGAGAAGGTGAACTCACCCTGGCACCAGCAGGTCCAGCAGCTCCCTGGTCTCCTGGGATACCCTATAGTGAAATCAGTGGCTGATTAGAGATGTATAGCTATAGGATGGAATTGCAAATTCACCGTTTGTCATGGTTGAACTTCCTGTGTGTGTTTGCGTCTTACTTACTCTGTTTCCGGGCTTGCCAGCCTCTCCAGCAGATCCAGCGGGGCCGGGCAGACCCTGAAATATGTCAAGAGGCAACATCAGCATCATGGGAGTCAACAGAAGGAGGTGAGACAGCACAGTGAGATTAGTTCATTCCTCTATGTATGGCATCAACAAATCACACACTGGCTGGAAGGGCAGAGAATAAAGTGCCGTTTCTCACAGTAAATCTTCTCTAAATTGTAGATATTTAATAGAGAAAGATGGCAGATCCAAACCTGGAAGCCAGGAGCTCCAGCAGGACCCTGCTCTCCCTTCTCGCCAGCACCACCCTATAGAAAGGAGGAGAGAGTACCAATGTTAAAAGCAGCACTTTTCTCAATATGAATGTACTGCATGAAAATGAGGAAACAACTAATAAGTGGGTAAAATGAATGCAGCATGTAAGGACACTTACAGATGCTCCCATAGCGCCAGTGGCTCCATTGTTTCCATCAGGTCCAGGGGGTCCCTAAAGACAAAATAGAAACATTTTAGATGCTTAAATGTGCATGTTAAATTTCCTTCATGTTTATATTTTAGTTTTTTTTTTCACTTACTCTCAGTCCAGAGGGGCCAGTGGCTCCCTTCTCGCCGGGCTTGCCAGCCTCACCCTGACAGAGGTAAAAGTTTGGTTATGCACAGGTTGTGATAAATTGAATACAAAAAAACTGCAAAAAATTACAAATGATTGGCTTTCTCTGTTGGTCTGAGCTTTTTTTTTGTACTTACAGAGTTTCCTTTGGGTCCAGGGAAGCCAATATTTCCTGGCTGGCCTCTAGGTCCAGTTGGGCCAGGAGGTCCAGAGCGACCATCTTGTCCAGCAGGACCCTGTAGGAGTAAACAGGGAGATGAGAGGAAGTGATGCTCAGTGACATTTTGGGAGGCAAATATGCTCATAAACATTACGGCATGAGACAAAGGAAATACATGTGCTTGTAAAATGCGTTTTATTGTGAAATTCCGGTTTTACTTACAGCGGGTCCCTCTTTTCCTGGGGGTCCAGAGCTTCCAGGGCTTCCGGGGAGACCCTAAGGAAGATAAACAACTCTCAGTCACTAATCTTTATGAATTCATTCAGTTGTAGTGTTACAGTTGTCACCTCAAGCTAACGCGAAATTACATCTAATGATAACCTTGTTCTAAAGCCATCGGAGCTTGTGACATTATATAACTTGTGTAATTCTGGCCTTCTAGGATGACCTACTTGTTTCTCACTAAATTAAACCAAACTAAACTAAAAACACTGAGAGAGCCTCTATTGTGTTTCTCACTGAGTATAATCTTTGCACAGCAGCCATTTTGACATGTTTTGGCAGGAAACGCACAGGTGTTACTGATCACGTTAACAATGGCCCTGCTCAGTTCAGGGTGACGGTGAACTAGCGTGCGCCCTGCAACCGAGGAAGCTGAATGGAACTTGGCCATCATACCCATCTCACCCACCAAATCTTACTAAGATAAACCTCATCCTACATTCTACAGATTACAAAACTAAATCTCATCTTATATGAGGTATCACTTTTGATCTAAAATGAGAACCTACAAAGCGATCAGATACCTGTCCCTGTTCAAAACCAGAGTTTAGCACATTACTCACCCTGAGACCAGCTGGACCGGGCTCACCAGCACGACCAGCATCTCCAGGGGGTCCACGAGGTCCGCCGGATCCAGTAGCACCACGGGGGCCGGGCATGCCCTGTGAGATAGAGACAAATAGGTAGGTAAATAATTAGCAAATTAGAGTTCTGGTATGTTGAGGCAATTGCATGTCAGTGGGATAACCAATTTTATTTTCAAATACTTACAACGGGACCAGATCTTCCATCAGCACCAGGCATACCACGGCTTCCAGCAGCGCCCTATAGGAGACACAGATACATTAACAGGTGATTCCACGACCATGGTCGTGGATCTGGATCTGGATGAGCACAACATCACCCATCAGAAAAGGCACGACCGGTACTCACTCTAGCTCCACGAGCACCAGCAGGGCCAGTAGCACCAAGTTCACCAGTGGGTCCTCTCTTGCCCTCCTCACCCTGAGGTCCAGGGGCTCCCTGAGGTCCAGAGTTACCCTGTACGAAAAAAAACAAAGAAGATGAGGGCCTGTTCTGCAGTTCTGATGAAGCTAGAAATAAGAAATTCACAAACATGACCAAACTTACAGGCTCTCCTTTGGGGCCAGCATCTCCCTTCACACCCTGAGCACCAGGATCTCCCTAAGAACATCCAAGCAAACAGACACCATAACAGTTAAATACAGTTGGGTACAGTTAATGTGATTCAAAGTGGATATGTACAAATGTTTTTTTGTGTATGTGGACTCACAGAAAGGCCTCTAGGTCCGGCAGCACCCTGAGGGCCCTGGGGTCCAGCTCCTCCTCTTGGTCCAGGGAAGCCAGGGGCTCCAGCAACACCAGGGATGCCCTAAATCATAGCAATGACAGACAGGTGAGCATAGACCACAAGTAGCTTCAAGTAGAAGATGACATTTATTTGATTATATAACTATTAACACAATAGTAAGAGACTATATTCAGACATTGAAAACAAAATAAAACTGCATTCAAATTTAAGTGACATTAAATTATGTCCTGTAGTTCCATGTATTTCTATTATTTATGTGTTTATTATGTGAGTGTGAGTTTGTGTGTGCATCGTGTAAGAACTCAAACTGTCATAACATCTTTTTTGGCCCTTGATGACCACTGCCCTGTAAATGGAATACTTACAGCAGCTCCCTTAGCTCCAGCCAGGCCATTGGCACCAGGGTTACCCTAGGTCAAAGAAAGTTATAAAAATGTATTACACCTGCACAACAAAATATTCAAGTAGTGCAAAAAAAAAAAATTTAATTATACTAAGTCTTAAAGTCTTATAGTCTTAGACTTACGTGTTGAATATATCACTTTGTATGTCAACACTATTCAACAATAATAATAACACTGATGCACAAGAGGACTTGTGAAGGTGAGAGATCCTGATTAGAACAACACACCAATCTTCCCACCATTTACCATTTACACAAACAAATAATTTTTTTTTAACCAGAATGGTGTCATTTTGAAAAAAAACATTTGTTTACTTACAGCGGGACCAACGGGGCCAACAACACCATTGGGACCAGGCTCTCCGCGAGATCCCTGGGCTCCACTTGGGCCAGTAGATCCAGCAGGTCCAATCTCTCCCTGCCAAGTTGAGACACAGTTATAGTCATATAGTATATATATAGATATAAATGAGTGTCATCACAGAAGCATTCCAAAGTAAAACAATGTATGAATGTAGTTGTGTTAGGCTTTTGCTAAATATTTGAATAATCCCCTTGAGGATACTATGTAAGAAGACAGCAGTGATAGTGACAGTGTACAACGTGGATGCACTGGATGCTTATGTGAGACACTTTGCAAGGCAGTGTCGTAAGAGAACAGGAAGTGACATCCCACCCACCTTGGGGCCGGGGCCGCCGGGGAAACCAGGGGGACCAGCAGCACCAACAGGACCCTGAAGAGAGAGTCGGCAGACATGACATCAGAATAGACAGTGTGTCATACAGATTCAAGTTCACATAAAGGTCACAGATTCAACCGTTGTTTGTCTAATATGGGTCTAAGGATTGTATCATTTATGACATTTATTTGTACAACATGGATTAAAGCTCCAGATTAGCCTATGGCTATAATCTTGTACATTTACATGTTTAATGTTTTTAATTGATAGACACTGCCCCCCCCCTGACTTAAATGAATGCACCCCAAACTTCAGTACTCACAGCAGGACCAGCGGGTCCAACATTGCCATCAGCACCACGAGCACCAGCAGGCCCAGCAGGACCAGGACGACCTCTCTCACCAGCCAGACCACGAGCTCCCTACGCAGAGAATATGCAAAGAAAGTGGTGAGAAAAAATATCTACTGCAGTAATATGGTATGCAATTATACATTTAGATTTAAAAATATGTCATTAAAATGGGCTGCCTAAAGGTTATAAATGGTGAATCTTGAACTTACAGCCAGTCCAGGGCTTCCAGCAGCTCCATGGGCACCATTCTCACCCTATAAGAGAAGCAGAAGAAGGTGGATTTATTATGGTCCCTGAAGAGGAAAGTTTTACTCAGGATCCAAAGAGAACGGGTTCCTTCCTTCAATAAAGAACATCAGTAATCATCGTGCAGAAGACGCTCCTCTTACCTTGAGGCCAGCAGCACCAGCCTCTCCCTTGCGTCCATCAAGACCAGTGTAACCCTAAAATACAGAAAGAAAGTCAAGTGTGAAGACGCTCAGGTCAACAAGTCATCACATAGACGGCAGTAGATTTATAATTATAATGTGTGTCACTTTTAGATATTGGAGACAAACTGGGGGGATTTTAAATAACAAAGGAATGAATCGGTGGATAAACATGAAAAAGGAGTGTCTGATCTCTCTATTAATAATTCCCACGGGAGAAGAGATATACTAAGCCTCTTATGTGAAGATTATCTCCACTCAGTGGTGGTTATTATCCAAAGAGAGGTGTATTCATGTCTGCCACTTTATATGGAAGACACAAGTAAGTTCACAGGTGCAAGAGGTCACACCGTAGTTTCTGTCAATCTACATAGAGTCTAGCTTTTATGCAGATTAGAAGAAGAATTTTTTTTTCTAATTTATGCTACTCTGAGCAGGTGGGGAGGACAGAACAAGTAAGGTTCTGCTCAAGCACTGAAAAAAGGGTCATCACTCACTCTGTGTCCCTTCATTCCTGGAAGTCCAGGGGTTCCGGGGAATCCACGAGCGCCCTGTAATTCACAGCAAAAAAAAACACCATCACCATGACACGTTTGAGATCATCAGACCTAATGTCTGTTTGTGGCCTGTGTGTGTGTCGTTCTCTATGTTTTGGGGAAAAAAAAGCTCATACCTGAGGGCCGGGGGCACCTCTGTCTCCAGGCTTTCCAGGTCTGCCGTTGTTACCCTGTGTGTAAACAAAACCGATATTTGTACCATCAACTCATGAGAATGCTGGAAAGACTGAGGACAATTGTAGAAAATCAAGCTTGTACGTACATCCTCTCCAGCTTTGCCAGGGGGTCCAGGGGGGCCACGAGGACCAACGGGGCCCTAGATTAAAAAAAAAAGAAAGAAAAAATAATGGCTATTAAAATCTCATATGTGACAAATTATTTCAGCTTTATTTTATTAACACAACAAACGAAGGAATTGTGAATACAGAAGAGGAAGAAACTTACACTCTGACCAGGCTCTCCAGGCTCACCAGCATGTCCTGTGTGTCCTTGGGGTCCCTGTTGAATGACAGGAAGCGCAGCAGTTAGTCACAGTGTAGACAGCAGAGACAGATCGCCTCTAGGTTACAAGGATTATAATTTAGATCGTAGAAATTTGCATTTCCACTCACAGGGGGTCCAGGAGGTCCGGGAGGGCCTCTAGCTCCCATCAGACCCTGAAAAGGACAAACACGTACATTATTTATGAACAGAAAATTATAAGAGAGATACGGATGAGTGTGACTGTGTGACAATGTGTGCCAGGGTGTGAGAGGAGAGAGGAGGCCTCACCATGGGTCCAGGGCCGGCGTCGGGACCTTTAGAACCATCGTACTGAGCAGCAAAGTTCTGTTGAAAGGCAAAAACTCAATTACACACATTAATATATACAGACAGATTAGAAAAGCAGAGCATTCACTTCAAATAGATCATGAAATGGTCACTGTAGCTCCAGTACTGAACATAAACACTGTTTTATTTAAATAATAGCACTAGTAACACGAATAAAAGTCATGTATTATGTCATGTGTTGTGGGTTCATATTAAAGGGCAAGGGTCTTGGGGTTAAAGGAAGTCAACAGAGGATCTGTGCCCTGTTTAAAGGGGCACGTTAGAGTGACTCAGCAGATTGGGGAAAAATAAATGGCACTATTAAGGAATGTGTCACGGCCTAATGTGGGTCAGATTAATACATACATAACACACACACACACAAAGCTTTGCTGCCTATGCTTCCAGTTTGCATCAAATCAAATACCTAAAGCCATTTTGCAGCCTGCACTGCGTCGCTAAAGATTTGGGACCATATTTTTGCTTTGAACACACTCAGTCCCAGTTGATTTCACAGCAGCAAACAGTGCACTTACTCCTCCGAGACCAGGGGGACCAGGGGGGCCAGCGGGGCCAGGGAGTCCGGGTTTGCCATCTCTGCCATCTGGGCCCTGAGGACCCTGTAAAACACATGATGATACAGTGAGTGAAGGCCGCCGCCGACTGACGACGCTGCTGTAATTCCACGGGAACAGAAAGATTTCTAAAGATCACTAATTCAAGAGACAACTATAATGACAACCCTTTCAATTTTCATTGGGGAAAAAAGCAAATACTAATATAAAATAAATCAGGTCTGTAGTATGCCGATCTATGATTATGTCTCATCCTCGTCACCACATAGGCTATGGGTGATATAAACAATGGGGAGTGGCCTTCTGAGGTTAATAGGTCAAACGATGTCAACAAACACTGGGCCAAAGATGCTGCGTTAATAATATAATAAATGAAAGGACATGTTTGGATTTGTTTCCTGGGATCAAAGGCAGCAGCAGAGATTCAGTTCGACTTACCCTGTCACCTCGAGGTCCTTTGTCTCCTCGGGGTCCCTGCTGCAGAGAAATCACTCAGTCAGACCAAAACACAGAGCAGATGGCTCAGCCTATTGTCTCAACACCATGTCAAACTCTCAACTAGTCTCCTCGCAAAAGCAGGTCCGAGTCAAGTGTAGAAAATATCACTAAAAGCTAATCAGAAGCCTTTATATCAATAAACTAACTTGGCCTTTAAACGAGAGGACAACCAAGTTTAACACATTTTAAGTGATTAAACAAATCAGGTGTCGTTAAATATCGCTTATGTCGAATATGCCACACTGTAAGAGCTTACTGACAAATAAGACACAAGTTTTGTGCTCACCTTGACTTTTCCCTAAACAGAAAAGAAGATACATAAATGTAAGGTTCATTTATTCAATCTTTTCGAGGTTTCTTCTTCATTAAACAATGAGCAACCTAAGCATGCAGAGTATAAATAAAGGAGGCTCTTGCTGATACGGGAGTTAAAGATATACAGCAGAACAATGTGCATGTGAAGTCAGCGATCGAGAGTGATGCTTCGTAAAGCAGCAGGATGAAGCGTCCCAGACCCAACAATCCCTTAGCAGTAAGAGCAGTTAGTCCACGGAACAGTGAACGTTCGGCACCTATAATGGTTTAAATGCTGCTGTTGTACTGGCAAGCACGATGCTGAGAGTGCTCATTCTAGGCAATCTCAAATCTGGCCAGAGTCATTTAAGTAAACACTCACCAGGCCTCAGTCCTGCACTTATTAACAATTCACCAATTATTAAATGTTTGGTGCTACTCTGAGATCAGCTATTACTTCCTGAGTCAAATCCAGATCAAGAAGCAGAGGAAAGCTCCAAACTGACCCAAGGCCAGCTGTTAGGAGCAATCCTCCCTTTGCCCCCTCTCTGCTGTCCTCAGAAAGGATCCTTTGTGCCAGGCCCCACGGGTGCCTCAGCACACGGTTTTAGCTTTCATTGACACAGACTTTAGCCAATTGGACCCTCACCTATTCATGGACAGGAAGGGGGCGAATAACTTTGGTTCGGGGACAGAAAAGATACGCTTCTGCCGTCATTGAGATTGCTCGTGAGCAGCGGAGGAGTCTACTCTGAGGCGAGAGGCAAAGAGACAAGGTAAAGCTGTCTTTCAGATGTGTTGCATGAGTGTGTACTAACCTCGTCTGTGGCATTGGAGAGATGAGGAAGAGGGTGAAGACGAGGGTCGGGGAGAAAAGGGGGGACAATCAGTTAGAACATGACAAAGTTTTTTTCCTTTTGTGCAGAACAGTAACAATTATAACGCCTCAGTTTGCTCATCTGCGACAGAAAATGCATCTGTGGGTGGCCACACAGGATGAGGAGTCATTTCATTTAGCAAAATAAAGGAGTGGAAAATGACTATGCACACCAGTAATGCCACGTATAAACAAAAATGCAGTAGAAAGTAGAAAGCTGTGAGTGTCTCTGTGTCTTTTTACGGCCTAAACCCTCGTCTAGGCCACAGAAACTTGGAGCTAACCACATCACCTGTGTCTGCAATGTACACTGGAAGGCCTGTCTAAACTTTACCTGCTGCATAATGCCTGTGTAAGCGTGCGTCTAGTAAAAGTGTAGCTGAGGGACATCGCTGCGTGAGTCAAAGCAAAACTGCCTTAACACTTAGCAAAGTGAATCTCAGCATTCAGTGGCATTCCACATATGACGGCTGCAGCAGCCAACAGGCCTGAACAGGTAGTGTTTACCCTTGGGACAGGAATACCTGGCTGACTTCTGCATACATCACAGGAACAACAGCAACAACGAGGACTTCATTCTATGTGTTACTGATGCTACGTCACGTCTGATACAACAGTATTGAATGAGATGGGGCTTTGGTTTTCCATCTCATTAAAACGCAACCTGGTTTTAAGTTTTTTTTTTTAAGTGGTTTTGATTTTGATTCCTCTAACGACTGGTGATTCACACGTGGCTGCTGTCATCTGACATCATCTACACCTTGTTGCAGATGGGAAATCAGCTGCCCTCTCTGAATCTGCATCAGCAGCTCATGGCTGGGGTTGCTCACAACCGGGACCTCCCTGTGACCTCTAACGTGTAATGCGCAAACGGGACCACAAGGCGGCGCAGTTGGACGTTCAAAGTGAGGCTGATTACTTTCCTGTTTGATGAACTCTAATTGTGGGGAAAAAAAGGCAAAAAACAAAACAAAAAAACACCCAGGCTTACACTTGTGCTCTTCGATTTAAATGTTAATGTGATTTAATTTAAGTAAAAATGGAAGTTAAAATATACAAAAAAAATTAAAAGTGTTGACTATCAGGAGTCAGTGAGGTGAAAAAAGTAAAAACACTACATTTTTTACTTAAGCTTTTACGCACACGTTTGTCTCTTCAAAGAGAAAATGTAAAATGACGCCAACCAGATGTATGCATCCATGGCCACCAGGGGGAGACATTGCAGTTTCCTATAACAGCGACGCTTTCCCTGGACGTCTGGATGGAACAATGTGTACAACGCCCCATCAAGTTTTCCAACAAATTTAGACTTTTTCCATAACTTTGCATGCATTAAAAGCTTTGAAAAGACACTAGGCTGAGTATTCATAAATCTCACTCAAAGCAACACAGCTTTTTTTTTTTCTTTTCTCTGCCTGGAGCGCAAATTCTCCCTAATAATTGTATCCTTGGAAAAAAAAACGAGAGAGAAAAGTGAAGAATCCTGTAAATGTGCTCAATCCGTTGAGTTTAATTCAGCAGTGCTTTGAGCTGTCTTCACGTTGACCTTGATGTAACTCCCAAACAAAAGCCAAGCGCAAGATCCTGAAGCAGTGGGACCCGAAAAAAAGAAGAATATCCATCACAGAAAAAAAAAGCAGATATTCAAACTTACATTGACATGTTGCTAGGTATGAAGTTACTGCAAGCAGCAACAGAATCCGGGTATCCACAAAGCTGAGCATGTCTAAATAGACATGCAGACTCCTTGTGCTGCTGTGCCCCTGTTTTTAAACCACCTTCAAGCAGGCATACAGTTGTGGTGACACGAGTAACTCCAAACTGAGCAGAAACTGCTGCCGTGATGCTAGAATAATAAAGTTCTATCAGGCCTATTTATATGGCAGGAGGGTCCCTGGTCTGCGTGTCAAAAGTCAGCCCACCGACCAATCACAGAGGAGAAATCCAATCTGACTCCCATCCCTCCGCAGCTCCCAGTCAGTCATGTGGTCCTGCATCTCCCAGCCTCCTCTCCACCAGAGAGCGTTTGGCAAAGCTTTGGCCATGATGACGAGTGCAACGTTTTAATTAGATCCATTCTTTTTGAGGACGTGGACAGCGTCGAGGTTTAAAAGGTAGAAGAAGGCCTACGTCTCTGTCAGTGGTGCCGGAGATGCAGGCGTCTCGGGTTCAACACCGTGCGCAGTTTGGGGGTTCGTGCGTAAAATGTGTCCGTTTGGGTGTTGTCTTTGGCGGGCATCATTTAGCGCCAGATGGGCCTGGTGCGTGTCATCTGTGTTGGATTTTATTTGAATTGTGTTGTAGAGAAAGAGTTTAGAAGACTGCAGTATTTCGTTGTTACTTTTACTTTACTTTTTGAAGTTGGTTTGGAATGGACTAGTGTCGCTTTTACGCACGGATTTTTTTTATATATATATTTCAAGACTCTCTATTGGCAACTACTTTTTTGTGTGCTTTGTGTAATATTCCTGATCCTGATAGGGTCATATTTCATTTTCCCCCCACACATGTGCAAACCAAAGCATTCCCTAATAGTTTCCAACCATTTCATCTGTGTGTCAAAATGAAAGCATTGAATATTTATCCAGTAAGGACTCATGAACTGAACAAAAGTAAAAAATACTCTATACTCAGAGCGCTGCAGATTCAGACTGACAAAAGGCAGGTGTGAAGGACGGACAGCTCCAGGCTCAGCCCTTCTCCCTCTCTCTCCCTCTCTCTCTCTCTCTCTGAGCAGCTCTTACTCACCCACATGACCAGACATGTCATCTACTCCACACACACTCCAACAAGGGTTAGGGTTATACCACCTTATACCACGGTCCCACTGCTTATTCCACTGAGTAAAGCACACAGCAATGAACACAGAGTATTCTCATTTTGCTTCTGGTGAAAGAGCAGGAGAAAATAAATGTATAAAACATTTTTAGAAGATGATCCCCTGAAATCATACTTATGATGATTTATAAATCATACGACCAAGGAAATACTTGTGATTCTTTACACGTGTGTACATTCTGACAGTGAAGGTATGCAATAATCAATGCTCATGTTCAGTATTGTCCCCAAAATGGTACTAATGAACCATTGTGACCTACTGTCGTGAGCTTGGATGGAGAGCTTTTGAGCTTTTACAGTGACCAGACTGTGTCTGTGTTATCCTGCTTTATTCAAAAGCTATTGTTGCTGTATGCTGTAGTGAAGGTGTGTTTATTAGCCGTAATTAAGCATTATATGCAGTTACATCCTGGCTGTGTTCACATGACTTCATAGCTCTATTTACCTCAAACATAAATGCCTGATCACTGAACCCCAACACACACACACACACAAAACCCTCTCCTGGCAGCTTCACCAAATCTCTTCCCCGAGTCAAACTAGAGAGATAAAAAGAGAGAAAAGGGGAGAAAGGGGGGAGGGGCAAGTGGGATGAAATGTGTTTTAAAGATGGCACAGCTCCCACTCACTGCAGAGCTACTCACATTTCCATGTTTGCTGAGGAGCTGAAGCCTTGAAGTAGCTGGAGAGACCAGACAGGCGGCGTAGCAAATCAAAGATGGCTGCAGAGCTCCACATCATCAGAATCTTTTTTCTCTTCATTCAGCGACATTCCGCAACACGTAACAGTTGATCCGGTGTTATCAGTGTGGAGACAACATAGTTTATTGTTTTTGACATTTATCAGAGTGAGAGGTGTATGGTTTTTTTTTTAAGAGCAACAGGAACTTATAAAATGATTTAACTAGAGCAAAAAAAAAAATGTTCCAAAACACTTTCCAGGAAAAAATGTGAGGATCCTGTGAGTTAAAGCGCTTCAAAGAATCACATTTTAAACCATTCAGACGTAGGCTATTGCAAGTTTCTGCAAAGCACCTGGGATAAGTCGTTTTTATCCAAGTCACAGTTTAACTCAGTTGTAGTGACCAGACACTCTGAAGTTGTTCATTTAGGAGATTCAAGAGAATATGAGGTTTTCAGACAACTAGCACAGGAAAGTAAAGCACATTTCATTTATATGAAGAGATATAGAGTCTCGTTTGACTTGACATGAGGATTTTCTCATTCCTTCAGCCACTTTGAATCCAACATCTTTCTTGACTCTGTCTCCCATAGTGTTGCCAGCTGCTCCTCCAGACGCAGTCCTCCAGATGTGCTGCGCTCTGATTGGCTGCTTCTAAGAGTGTCATATTTCCATTCTGATGCAGATGAAAGCGCTAAGGATTATGGGTGGAGGAGATCTTCCCATGTCAGCGGTGGCTGTCGGCCGCCACACAGCTGGTAACGAAACAGTGCACAACTACAGGAAGCAGCATTTCTTCAGTACTGAGGTGTTTTGGATATAAATCTCAAAGAAGATCAGACAGCAGCACACCTCGATTGCCAGGCATATTAACGTTGTGGTTGTTGTATGATTTAGGAACACAAAACAAGTCATTTCAACTATATCTTTCAGCAATAGCCATACTTTTAACTTCTCCTTCATCCAGGTCATATTTCTCCAAAAGTCATAATCTACAAGTCCAGTTGCAACTTTTGGAGACAGAAACACAAGATTCAGATTCTCAGTCACACAGTTAACTCCGGAAGAGTAAACTCCGACATTGATCCCATTGAACTATTTGTGTTTCAGAGGATTTTCCCAAGACACTCTGATTATCCATAATGATGGGTCTTCTGCGTCATAAAGCATCTTTCTGCAGTAACTGCCACACGTTCACGCATTAGCAGCTGCCTGCAGAGGAAGTTCAGTGACGGAGAAAGAGAGAGAGAGTTAGTGATTAAAGTACACAGCACACACACACACGTATGATCATTTTTCACTGGCTAACCCTAACACTGAGACAAATCAGATGAGAGAAGATATGTAAAAAAGAAGCTTAAAAGAAGAGAGTGATGTGAAGGATAAGAAAAAAGTTCAGACACACTGCCCTCTGTGACACTCACGCACACAGAGAGGCACTAATTAAAAGGGCACTATGAACACACACACACACACGCACACACTCACACAGACATTCAGGGGCGGTTGAGGTTTTCAAATTACAGCCTTTATTCCAGGCAGTTTTGTCCTTCTCTACTCTGAATGTTTCCTCACTGTTGGATAAAAACGGGAAACTATGAATCTCAGCTTATCTGTGATGAAATGGCTTCTGTTAAATAGTGTATGTATTTTTTTTAGCTGTATAGTGAAGTAGGTTTGCAGAGTAAGAGGTCTCTTGGCATCAAGCTACTTAAGTGCTTCCCCGCAGCTCTGAACCACAGAACACTGATTTCTGCCAGCATGCTGGGAAGCTAGTTAGCTTAGCACATGAAGCAGTGGGGCAACGGTTTGCTCTACAGTACGTTAAGGAGACTTGTTTACCGGCAAGCTGTAGCTTATTTTAAATCTGTGCAAAATCTGAGAAGGGTCAATCGGTACGTTTACATGCAGTTTAATCAAGCTAAGGCCGTAGTCTGACTAAGATGGGCAATCAGACAACTTGCAGACAACTCCACTGCCGTAGATGGCGCTGTATCTTTCTATAAGCTAGTGCGTATTGAATCAGTTTCCTGTAGACCTTAAGGTCACAGAAAAACAAACAGCGAACAGCAAACAGTGAGACAACGAGATGAACGGTGGAATGGATCGTAACAAGTCTGTTCTTCAACTCAAAAGTGTGTTTTCTCCTTAGCTTTCGCACTTGCCGGCACCATCGTGTTGTTTGTTCTTCTCCTGCAAGCATACTGCAGTTTAATACGTTGTCTCCTTCTACTTCCGGGGCAAAGATTGGGGAAATTTTGGTGCATGAACAGAAGTCTAACTCCAGTCCGACTAAACATATACAGGAGTAGTCATTCGACTAAGACTAGCTCGATTTTAGTCAGACTAACGTGTTTAGATGACATTAAGAAAACCAAATTATTGACTTAGTCCGACTAAAATCGGACTTTTAACACGCATGTAAACACAGTGAATGTCCTGTATGCTTCATTGCTTACAAAAGGAAGGACACATTTAAAGACACAAACATCAAACTGGGACAATCTTGTCTTCAAATGTAGCCTTTAAAGGACAACTGAAGTTCGTTCTACCACAGGCTACGAGACTGTGTCATAACTAGGTCATAACAAACCCTTTCTGTCACGTAAGAAGGTAGCACGTTAATCAAAAGCATCCACGCTCATACTCTTGAGCGCAGTTTGACTGCACAACGTGAGTTGACTTGTACTCTGTCAGGGGACTTAATGAGGTTAAACTCTTTAAAACTCTGGCTGCTCTTTCACACACAACAGTGCAATATAATGTAATATAGAATCGGACTGATCTGTAATCTGAACCAGTGTTCCACTCCGCCTTACACACGTGTTTAAAGACGATCAAACACAAAGTCTGAGGCAAAGAATTCAGCTCTCCTGTTCATGTGGCAGGCCTGAGCGCATAGCAGCATGCTGGGGCTACTGATATTATTCACCCAGCTGACTGACTGTGTAGCACCCAGGAAGGAAGGATAGGAAGGAAGGGACAGAGGAGGAACTTGTAAAAGGGAGGCAGCACCATTTTACTTTTAAGTGCCTTAAATGATACAAAACATGTCTGAAATGCCTTTTCCATCAATTCCATTCTCATTCCTTCTCTTGCTTTTCTGTTTTTCCCCTCCTACCCCACATCTCTCATAGCATTTCAGTGTCCCCCCCCCCACCTCCATAGCTATCGTCATCATCTTTGTGACCGTCTTCCCCCCCTCAGGTTACCACATCTGCAGGCTGTTTCCAGTGGAACACATTTTTTTCTAGCGTTTATGCTTTGGGGAGGCGGAGTTATCGGAGAGTCGGAGAGTAATGTCAGCTTGAGAGAAGGTGCAGGGAGGTGGTGTGGGACAAGAGCAAGTATAAATACTGTATGTGTCAAGAAATACAAGTGAGTATGGTGGAAATGATGAGTCAGAGGGAAAAGTTCTCAAACTTGACACAAGTCAAAGAAAACCGTTTTCTTTTAGTCCTCAGGTTTCTCCGACATGTCACCAAATGTACGTGACAGAACAGAATCCTGATGCAGCTTAGGTGACAAAGAAAGAACGTGAGAATTGCAGCAACGAGGTAGAAGGCAAGAGGATAAAAGTCAAAGTTGGGAACCTCCCTTGGCTGGAAGTAACACATGGTTAGATTTGCCTGTGTGTCCACATGACTCACAGTCTGGTCAGCAAACGCATAATAAACGTGACAGAAATATCCACACACAATGTCACCAGAGTCCATGGCAGGCAGTTAATTGCTAGATAGAGCTAGTCCGTGGTTTTTAAAGAAGAAAAAAAAGTTAAGGATTGGAGTAGAGCAAGAGACTGTGCATATAATGTATTTCTTTTTTATTTCTAATGTCTTTTCTTTTGAAAGGCTATATAAATATGCAAAGCAGGGTTGGGATAAGACGATTGGATGAGTTCAGTCTAGGCCCAGTTTTTGGGCTAAATGTGATTTAGGTTTGGTTTTGATGTGCAGTAAAATTTAAAATATCATTTGTTCGTTCATCCAATAACCATGGTGTTTACAGTTGAGGCTGTTAGCAGATCGCTCTATAAAAGTCCTTCATGTGTCAAAGATGAAACAAATACACACTGACATATCTATATCTGCATGCTCAGAAGAGTGGAAATGAACCTTTGGAGAAAAAAAAGGTGCCGTTTCTCCCATTTCCAGTCTTTACTAAGCTATGATAACTACATATTGGCTTAAACACAACAGGGTTTGTTCCGTATTTGAAAGACAAAAGACTTTGTTCTGTATTTTTGATCATCAAGTCAGGATAAAACCATGACAGAAAAATTTAAGATTAGTCCATGTAGGAGCTATGGATGAATTAATTGTGATTTTCTATTATAGCAAAGTAAATGAATTGTTTGTGATCACATTGTATAGAGGGATATAACAGATTATGTGTAAATGGGTGGGGATCTTAAGTTAAGATAACCAACTGTTCACCAGGCAGAGGGAGAGAGAGAGAGATTATGAGGTCATGCACGTCATCATGACTTCTTTTTTGTTAATAAAAGGTTAAAGTCGGACAATCAGGCTCAACCTCAGCCTCTCAGGGAAATGAAACCCTCCTCCTGCTGTCAGGTCATTTATTACTATCCTACTATCACTGAAAATGGGCACTTATGGTCGTACGAGTCCTGTGTATTATATACAAGAGCGGAGGTGGTGTGTAAAGTGCGATCTGTTCCTTATTTTCTTATCAGGACGTTGGCATAGCTCACTGTCACGGCCGTATAGGGTTTTGTGGGCTCTACTGCAACAAGTGGTGCTCAAGTGTTGCATATTGGACATTTAATTAGTTATTTAAAGTGAACTAAGAACTCAACTATAGTATTGAACATACATATATATGGACATGAATTCTCAGTGTAAAAAAAAGCTGCAATTATGAAATGTGCCATATCAAATCCTTATTATTGTAGTCAGCAGGTGAGCAACTGACAAAGCACGCCGGTTAATATTCTCTTTAGTTTGTCTTTTTTCCTTTGTTTTTTGTTTTTAACATTTAAATGCAGTGAATGTGAGCACAGATAGCATTGATGATGCAGCATCCAGCAAGCAACATGAATGCTGTTTAGCATGAATGCTGTTGTCGTCTTAAGCATAACGTGTTGTATTAAGTGCTTTCTGTTCTGGCTGGTGAAGGGTTAAGCTGAACTCAGTCATGGCGAGTGGAGGAGTTAGCACTGAAATCTTTTCCATATTACCGCACACATGAGGAACACATTTAAGTGAGTTCAGCTGTCTGGAGTCTCTCTCCTTCTCCTTCTCCCTCTCCCTCTCCCTCTCTCCCTCTCTGGCCGGTTAGGGGCAAGTTAGACACAGCCGTATATCATTACACATCTGGGAAAATGCACTCAGAGCCCCGGATGACACCTCACAGCAAAGGGAGACAACAGCCTATATCTGTAAGCAACCATTGTTGTAAACAAACATATCAAGTAATTCATTCGGCATCAAACAACAGAATATTATACTCAAGGATGAATGGATAAATGTAGAAGGTTAGGGTGCAACCCTTGATATCTTCACGCAAAGCCCTGCAAAAGATGTGAAGTAGACACATTAATGTTAACATTGATAGAAATCTGAGACCTCGACATTCTTTGCTCCTCCCATCGCTTCCCCTGCATTAAGCCCACCCCCTTGAAATCTCTCTGGTTCTTGAAGTTTTATTTTGGTGAGATGAGCGTCGACTGGAGGAGCTTTCAGGAGGGAGGGAAGGATCGCTAGGATCTCAACTCAACCTTTTTTCTTTCTTTTTTTTTCCAGTATGGAAAGTGTTGTTTCCTTCTAGTCCCAGGTCCACATACCACATTCATATTGCTTCCATGACTTCAGCTGCTCCTAAATGTTTTTTCTCTGTAGATGCTGTGCAGTAAAAAAGAAAAAGAAGAAAAGGTGACTACAGAAAGAAAGAATACAACTGTAATTCCCGTCTTGTACTCGAGACACTAACACTAACAAAGGTGGTGAAGTCCCTGCAGTGAGAATGACGAGTGGTAAACAAGAGTTATTGGGATGAGGTCAAAGTTGAGGAGCAGCCTCTCCATGCCTGACTTTAAACCTACCATATCCTGTAAAATCAGTGGAGGCATTTAACATAAAAAGTCTGGTTTTAATCCCTTTCTTTTCATTATCACTATTCATTACTCACTTCAGTGGCTCCTCAGAGGGTTCATAACACTTGTCACTTGTGTCACAATGCCAGAAAATGCTCTTTTTGTCTATCCCCATGTTATCTGCAAGTGTTGAGGAGTTGCATTTACGCTGTTATCAGTCTCTTTGGCTTTGTTCGCCCTGTGCCTGTGACTTTTTGTCAGCCCTGGCCTCTCTGGCTTCACTGCGGCTGCAGTCGGTGTGACAACAAGGAAGCAAAAAAAGACTCCCTCAGACCTCCTCCGCTCTTGAATGATTTCACAGATGGGGAGGAAAGAAAGCGCTTGGAAACAGTTGGAACGCGTTAAGCAGGGCAAGGCTTCTGATGAGAAAAGAGCTTTTTTTTTTAACATTTGTTTTTGACAATACAGAATAACTATGAATGGTATGTCATACAAGACTAATATTGAACAGTTAACACATAGGAAGAGGGTTAAAGATGTAGTTTTGAGCTGGGAATGATGGTCTGCTGATTTCTTTTACCTGTAACAGGATTTTCAGCACAATTAGTCAACATGTGGCCCCAGTAGTTGATATGATTCGATCCATACAATATAGGACTCAATTGGTTTGTGCTAATTATGTTCATTTAATCAATTTTTGACATTAAAACAAACGAGGGTCGACAGCTACGCTCTGAGCATTGTGAGTCTGAATTTAGACACAACGTGCTGCCAAGAACGCAGGAGGATGATTGGAATGTCATTCATTCTGCAGGCATTTCATTTAAACACTTTCAACCTGATGGTTGAACTAACCTTCACTGAAGAAATGATTACTCATTCTGAGGGGGACACATTATTATCTCTGGACCAAATTTCATTCAAAATGCTGGATTACAGAAACATTTCTGGACCAAAACTGTCAGGTACACATTAGTGGATTGACTTAATCTGTTTCCTTTTTCTGACTTTAATTCAGATGATGCTTTTATTTAATTGTAATTGCGCAGTTTATGCTGTCTTATGTTTCCATTTTGACAATGATCGTATAGTAATATGTGTATATTACCTATGCACGTTCAAAACTCCAATTGTTTCATGTTGTTGCAGTACAAATCTAATAAAAACTTTTGGAATAATACTGTGGAATCAATCACAACTCCCCAAAAAGTATAATATGCCAACACCAGTGTAGAATGATTTTCTGAAAATCAAGTTTAAACACAGAATGTTAAATTTGAAGGATTTGAAGCACACAGTGACGTGCTGCTGTCCTTAAACACTAAAAACAATGGCGTCCTGGTCTTGCTGTGTTATTGGCTTAAATGAGCGCTTGAACTGTCTGCCACCTGCTACCAATCAAACCTCCACCTGCCACATTAAACACCTGGTGGCTGTTTGCTGAGGACAGACAAGGCCTTTAAAACCTGTGGTAAAACCATGTGGCCCGAGGACAAAGATGGAGCCACAGTCACAGCGGAGCCTCAGCTGTCTGTCTGCAGAAGAGTCACCAGTGTCTGTTTCTGATAACTGTTTTCACTAGTGATGGACAAAAAGAGGACATTTTATGGACGATTTATGAAAATGATTCAATCTTTTGCACGTTCGAATTTGCATCCTGAATGATTTATCAGTGGTAACTCATCTCATCTCTACAATAAAAAGTTACTTTTGAACTTGACGTACAGGAGGTGGGGATGCTCCACAGCAGAACATGTCATATGTCGGTATAGATAGTATAAATAGTTACAGAATATAAAAGTAAGGAGGTTGTAAGAGCCAGTATTGAGTTCATTTAATTTGGAGTAAAGTAGTTAAGCCTTTGAGTAAATAATCTTATAAGGAAAGGAACATGGCTTTTTATACCTTTATTAGACCCTTGATAGCTTTTACAGCTATGATAGATAGAGGGTTGGTGGACGTGTTGTGCTAGGTTATGTTACTGTTAAATCTCTAAATCGTCGTTCACAACCTGGAAGGGTATTCAAGGGAATATTTCTATGTGTTGTCGCTCCGAGAGAGGCTTGGATACATGTGGCTGGAAATGTAACCTGGATGTACGACAAGTGGAAGTCAATGTGGAAAGCCATTACATGACTCTTCCCTGGTAAAAGAAACAGTACCTACAGTACCTAAGTTTTGCCACTACAGAGATAATTAAAAGAAAGTAAAAAAAGAGAGATATAAAGTGCACAAGTATACAGGCCACACCAACAAGAACCATATTAATCCGAACCCCTCAAAAAGGCTACGTGAAACAACCACATGTTTCCTTCATGACGGTCCATTGAATGTGAGGCACTTCTTATGTTATTGCTTGTAACTGCCTCTGTAGTTATGTCCAGTGTTTACCGAGTGAAACACTGTCTTTCACATTTGCTCAACAAATGAATCGCGGATCATGTATTGTTCAGCAAATCCTGGAAGAGTAAGGGCTCTCTGTCTGGGAGCAGCGTTACCTCTTCTCTTCTCTGTCTGCTGCTGTGTCATTTTTTCCACCCACTGAGCCAGTGGGAGGAGGGCAGCTGCAGACGGAAATTAGAGCCACGACATCTCCTATCGGCAGCAAGAAAAAGCAACTTTTTTTTTTTTAAACAACAGTGATGGACATAAGTGGCAAAAACTGACAGTCTTATACTTTAGAAGATGATTTCAATTGTTGCTGTCAAGCCAGTTCTTATATTCTGAATATTTTCCAAATCCAAATCTATCTTTACCTTTTAGAAACATAGAATAGATCGTGTCAAGAAGATAGTAGTCGTAGTGCATCTTAATTCTAATAATGGAGTATGATGAAGTCTAGAACGACAGGAGCTTTGCAGACAATGGAAAGATACAGGAAGTTTCTCCACAACATCCGTGGGACCAACCAACACCTACAGTACATCGGGAGCAGCATCTGCCTCGAGACCCCCACTCTGCCCTGCAAGGAGGAGGAAGAGGAGGAGGAGGGAGGAAGAAGAGGAGGGCGATGAGAAAGAGCATATTCCAAAGTCATGACCCAGAAAAAAATACTGTATGTTTCAAATGAGAAGCCTGCAGGGGGATAATGAAGAAGATAAAATGTGTCATTAAAGAGAGTCCTTTAGAGAAATCAGATTTAATTAAATAACTGTTGTAGATCATTCTTTAATAAAGACGCCCGTGTTAATTGTGAAGGGTCTCAAATAAGGTTTAATTGAATTGAGGCAACAAATGAACAGCTCCTTTTATAAAAGTGCCCCCTGGTATCCAACATTCATTATTGGAAGATATCATTTTTTAAACTTCCAAACTATCATTCAGAGATCTGAATACACACAGACACACACAGACTCACACAGAGACACACATTTTTTTCCTTTTCTTTTTCTTTTTTTCTGAAAATCCACCTCACTCACTGACTGCGCTCTACTTCCACAAGCTCCACATCATCACTTCTCCTCGCCGCCTTTTCTTCTCTGCTTTTAGCACGGCTCCTCTGGATCCATGGTTAAAGGATAACAGTCCAAATGTTAGGGTTCGGCGTCCAGAGAAAACACTGTACAGAAGCACACACGAGAAAGACAGTCAAGCAAGTGCTGGGTCAGAGATACACATTCAAAGCACTGGTCATTTTACCTGATGTGGACTCAAACTGCAATTTTCACCACGTCTGAAGCTGAAGCATGAAATCACTTCTCTCTTCCACAGGTTTAACCTGCTTATGAGTGACAATACATACTGTGAGGCTGTTACACCTGAGATCAAAGTGCTAGAAGTGCATACTGGTGATGCAGCAGCATTTAAACACAATCACTGTGCACGTGTATAAGCATTGTTTGTTGTAATTTCCTTGCTTTTAGAAAAGTGAAATCCCCGTTCTCCTGTGATAATTACTACAGTACTACTGTGGCATGAGGGGGACCTAATTCATTACTGTGAAAGTGGAGCGCACCACTGAGTGAAAATGTGGCTCGCTGCAGGGAAAAACCCCAGGTGATTTCCTGCTGAGCAGTCGTAAGCACAGGTAGTGTGTTTGGAAGTGAGTGGATAAACAAGTGTGTTTATTAGAGTCGTCGCAGAGAGGGGCTTGTGGTTTGTGCACGTGCTGCCGTTCAACTGCACACGAATGGTAACATGAGAAAACTGTGAAATATCACAGTGACAGTATTAAAGGTCATTTTCTGGAGCTTTTTTTTTTCTTGTATTAAATTCCTCTTTACAACCAGCGTGTAACCAATGACTTGCATGCATTGTCACAAAAACGAATGCACTGATCGAGAGAATCGCAGCAACGTTACGGCAGAAAAGGTGCCAACAGCAGGTATTGGTCGCAAGCGAAAGAGAGTTTTTGGGAAAAGCTACTGCCCAGAAAAAGGCTGATGCAGAGCGATCCAAGGCAAGAGTGAACATCGGTGCTAGAGATCGGAGACTAAACGGAATAATATGCCTTTTAAGGCTACACTCAGCCATACTGCATTTGTCATCAACAACAAAAGAACCACACACTCTATAGGTCGATCTCTTAGGTCTTCAGGTTAGAATCTTATGTTGATGCCTACATTTTCGATATAAAACCAGAGGAAACCTTTCTTTCCAATCTGTCGTTTCCCTTCGCTTGAGGAACGCTCTCTCTGACTCCGACTGAAGACATTGTCTTTTGCCACTGCACTTTTATTACTGAAGCACTTTGTGATTTCATCTGCGAAATGGAAATTAAGTGTATTTACTTGCTATAGAATAAGATCAATATCAAACGCATTCATCATTTCCAACTATATTGATTGATAAAAGACGTTCATTTAAGACACAATGAACTGCCATGGAAGTGTCTGTCTCGTTAATGAGAAAGTAATGTGTTAATGTGTGCAATTACAGGCTGCTCCACAGAAGATCATTAACATATAGCTTTGCAGAAAACAGCGTGTGGCCTAGTAAGTGGCTAACTGTGTTTGTCCCTGTCTGTCCATGTGTTTAACTCATCAGAGGCGTGTGAAGCTGCTGCTGCTGCTGCTGTTCATCAGGCCTCTAGTGCACCAAACTCTGCCCAACGCTCGTGCAGTTTTCTTCATGAAAAACAATTTTAGTGCGTCAAACTTACAGTATATAGGCTTCTATTTGTATGTCTGTGTGTGTGTGTGTGTGTGTGTGTGTGTGAGAGAGAGAGATGTGTACATGAACATTCCCAGTGAAGACCACCTCCACCAGCACCTGGAACACATTACATCCTCATGGAGCCATGTGGAGAGTGCAGGAGTCTTAAAGTGGCAGGGATGCGTCTTTCCCACATTACGGTGATTAACAAAGTCCTCTCCCCCCACCAGCCTGGCCATTTGGACTGGCCCAATGACATCACCAGAAGCTGGGTGATGTGGACCCCTTGTTGTCTTTTTAGGGCCATATTACATGCTAACTCTATAGCTTCAGGTCACGAGGTGACTTACGCCGAGGCCTCAGTGCACATCAAACGCAGCCTCCTCCAGAATTAGCGAGTGTAGTTTTGGTTTGGGAAGTCTTCCTAATTTAACTTAAGGAGGAGCCAGTGCTGATCTACAGTGTATAGGCCACCAGACTGGTTACATTTGGAGGTTTGGCTGGTGATGGAAAAAATTCCATCTGAGAATTACAGATGTGTGTGTGTGTTCTTTTTTTCAGTCTCTTTTGTCTGGCCCCTCCCTCCCTCTCTCTCTCTCTCTTTCTCTCTCTCTCTCTCTTTCTCTCTTTCTCTGTATCTCTCTCACTTCACGAGAGTCCAATGGAAAATCACCATCACTGCAAACGTGAGCCCGCATGTGCGTGTGTTCAAACTCACTCACTCAAAGATGTACTGTAGCTACACATACACAAAAACATGCATGACTATATGACCAGTATTTAGGACCAAAACATTATACGCAAAATACACCCCCCCCTTCTCTGTTTATATACGATGTAAACGAGTCGGAGGTGCAAAAAGGAGGGGGGGATAAAACTGTGGGGGTGACAGAGTTTAGAGAAACCGGGAGAAGAAAGGAAAGTAAGAGTTTAAACGGTTAAAAGAAACACAGAGAGGCGAAGGAGAGAGAAGAAAGAGGAGGAGGTTTAAGAGCAGGCAGCCCATGACATAGCTAAAGCATGAGTACATGCCTGTTGGCTGACGTCCACCGTGAAAGGTTCTGCATCTGGTAAAAATCTGCTGCCCCTGCTTTTCGTCCCTCACTCTCCTGCATCTTCCTCACTGTTTTTTTTTTTCCCTGTTAATGTCACCAATCATTTATTTATAAGTTTTGATGATTTGCCCTCTGTAGTCCGATCACCCTTTACTTTTCCTTCACTTTGTCTGTTTGTGTCCACAAAGACCAACACAGACGGAACGTGATGAGACGAAATGAGGAACAAGAGGAAACTTCTGACTCTGTTTCATCGATGTTGGAGGAAAGAGTGATGTCTTTGCCAGTGTCGTCTTTTTTTGCTCATCCTGATTCCTGTTCCTCCACATTTTACACCTCGCATAACAAGGAGAGTCGAAGTGGACTCTTCTTATTGAACAACATTCAGCTAAATCAAGAGAACACTGAGAACAAAAACTGAAAACAAGCTCGAGTTTGACCTGAAAGCTCACAAATTCAAACAATTTCTTACTGGTCGCTCATGATTATTTCATTGTTAAATGATGATAACATTAGTTAATGTGTCTATTCCCTTCCCCCTCTTCTGTCTTTGGACTCTCCGACCTCAACCAGTCGAGGCAGATGTTCGTACACTCCGTGTCTGGTTCTGTCAGAGATTTATTTCTGTTTTTCTCTCTCCACTGTTTGTTTACTATCTTCCTGTTGGGTCTCTATAGGTCTTGACCTTACCATGTAAAGATCACTTATGTTATAAGTCAATAATCTCTTCAGTATAAATGTCGCACATGTCGTTGCCTCTGTAACCTGGCAGATTTCAAAGCCAGTTCCTCTGTCACTATGTTTGTGAAAGGAAGTGTCCCTTTCACAATCTGCTGACGAACGCTCGCTGTTGTTGTGCAGGAAAGTGTCTCCCTGCAGAGATAATTCAATATGAGCAGGAAAATCACACAATCAAACTTTGCAGTTCACATGGGAAATGACTTATCGAATGTTCAGCAGAACAAATCAAACTAAAATCCATTTGTTTGTTGTCTTTGGGCAAATCCAGTGTCACACACTTTAAGCTATAGTGTGAAGCCCTGAAGTGGCAAAGACTTACAATAATGAAGCCTTTCCGCACAACTCAGCAGACACTCTTCAGACGGTGAATGAATGATTTTATAGTATGATTGTTTGATTATTTTGTTGTACTTTGTTATCTGTATTTCTAGCAAGAAGAAGAGTTGGTAACAGTCTGTATTTAGATAGAGCTTTTCTAGTCAATGAGCTGCTTCAACATGGGGTTATGTGTCTTGCTCAAGGACACATATAGACTAGCAGAGCAAGGAATTGAACCCACAACCTTGCAGTTGAAAGACAACTCGGCTCAATCCTAACTCTTTTTTTTAACACTATTACTTCTGAAACTTAAGTACATTTTATATGAGAAGAGGACTTTTGATACCTAAGTCCAGTAAATGTCAGAAGACTTTTACTTATAAAACTTGACTTCAACTTCTACAAAGGTCGTTTTGTGGTGAGATACTTGTACTTTTACTCAAGTATCCCTCTAACTGTGTAGCTGTGACATGTTCGGTCAGACAGCTGAGCACTAGTTCACAGGCAGTGACGAATAATGGTCGGGAGCATGTGTTGAAACTGTGGTGGTCCCAAGTTTTCTCGGGGGCAGTGGGACAGGTATGAGCTTGCCTCACTCTCTCACACACAAACACACACTTTCTCCTGTTTTTTGAACAGGAGAAAGAAGAAGAAAAAACAAAAACTTATTATTAAAAGAGTAAAAGCTCCATATGTGCATGTGAACATATTTATTTGATGCCTAAGACCTGAATATGTTGGTATCATGACATGGAGCGCCACTATCTCTCATTGTTTCTTGAGCTTCTCATTTAAAAAAGGTTTCAAGAGATAAATGTTGTCTTTATGCCTTTTTTTTAATGTAAAATAAACACAACATACACTTCACTGCCTCAAGGTGTGTTCATACTTCCATTCTTTACTGAGTTCACTTTGTTGACCAGATGATCTCCTGGAAGTCTCAATGCTGGGGCGGAGTCTTAGATGGTTTTTGTTTTTTTTTCCTTTTTAAACTTCTCCTTTTCTCCAGTCCTACTTTGTGTCTTTTTTCTTTTTTTTTTCCCTGAGCCAAAGTCAAGACTTCACGATGACCGAAAAATTCTTCCACGTGTCCACTGCTGCACTGAATGGAGGAGGGGAGCGAAAGAACATGTCTGCTTCTCTTTTAGCTCTCTTTTTTGATGTTGTTCTAGAATTTTTAAATGACAAAAGAGTTGTATTTTGTTCTCGTGCACACCCTCCCAACACTCTGACAGGCAGGAGAGCTGGCTCAGAGATAACCTGCACGATTGAGGAGATTCTAGTGAAACTCAACATCAACATAATGTCAGAGGAAGAGAGACTTCGGAGAGGAATATGGTTTAGTTTACTAAAGTAAAATGGCAGCACAGGAAAAGATTATACTCTTAAATATATGGTTACTGGAAGAGAGCACGCAGAGAGGAGGAGAAAACAGATGCATGGAGAGGAGAGAGGGAAAAAATGTGTGTGTTAAACGTTCAAAAAATTACATAAAGCATATCCAACAACAAACACAGTCACTTTATTAGGTACACCTGTTGAACTGCTTGTTAACGCAAACATCTAACCAGCCAATCACATACTAACAAATGCCGGCACGTAGAAATGGCCACTGAAGTTAACTGAAAATGATTTCATTAACTAACACTTCTGTTATGGACATCACCTTGTCTCCTGCCAGTGTTGGATAAAGGTCAGGTTTAATATTCTAATATAAAACATTTCTTTCTCCAGGTGAAAATGTCTACAACAAACTCACTTCATCACCTCCATGGAATACAAGGTCGCTCTTATCTTGTATCTTGTAAAGTCTTAAGTTTGATTCATATAAGGGTGACCTTTAAATGAAACTACTGATATTTATCAATTATTTTTAAAAGTCAATGCATGTCTGTAATTACAAACAGCCCAAGGCTCTTTTTTTTAAAATAGTTGTCTTCCCTTTAAAGACAGAGGAAAGATGTTTGAAGCTAAGGTTGAAAAGGTGCACATCAGAAATGAAAGGTTTGATTCCAATTACACGTCTCTTACCTATAATAAAAACAAAAACACTCAGATTACTGGTTTACTTTATGTATTTGTTGGCTGGTTGGATATGCAGCATGGCTCACTTTTTTATTTCAATGTTTTTTGCAACTTTTTGACTGAAACCTTACTTTTATCTTCGTGAATTGTGAAATTCTCCTGACCTTATAGTCCAGTAAAAAAACATACACATCAGCTTGTTGGTGGTTGACTGAGTGTCTCAGATTGGCCCGATGTGTCAGTCCTGACCTGGTAGAGATCACAGATGTGCTGGGACTTGCTATTCGCTATGTGAAATGTGACCCCTTTCCCCCTCCCTCAGGAACAAAAGCACAGAAAGGCCCAATCATGTTTCCTCTCATAAATCCTGTGCATATTCAACTCATGTTAAATTAAACAAGGTAAAAAAAAAACCACACACATTACATTTAGTTTAGGAAGCATTGGAAGTAATCACCTTTTACTTTTTATACCTGCAATATATTTTAAAGCAATGATATACTGAAAAATGTGGTGAATAAACAAGCTAGAGATGTTAATGCACATAATGTTTCTACTGCATTAATGTTCCTGTCTGTGGATTTATTATTATTATTATTATTAGTCTCTCTAAAGGACACATCCACTCAATCCCACACTGGGGCGAACTCAAATCTTGTGTCATCATTGTAAATATGATGAGTCAGCATGCTGCTCCAAATGGAACGAATGTAAAGATTTAAAATGGTCGCGCTTTCAAAGCATTGTCAAATGAGTTCACACTACACTGATTAAGTCTATCAGCTCGATGTGACTCCATCATTAGTTGTGTTGCCGTTAACCCTTAGAAAAGTGCAAAACCATAATACCGCAATAATACAACTGGTAATTGAAACACCTACGTTTTGAAAAACCTCTCATGGGGTGGTTTTTGAGACATGTAGCTAGAAAAGTTTATCGCAAAAAGTGTAATGGAAACATGTGTTTCACATTTAAATGACCCGCTGTCAACGGACATGATATCAGGAGTGACGACAAGAAGTATGTAGTTCACCCGCTGCCTTCATCTTCTGTTGAAAATAGCATTAATGTCATAGTTAACTCGCAATTAATCACACATTTTTATCTATTCTACATGTCCCTTGATTTCTTTTAGTCGCATTATTTTTTCTCATTTTAATGCTCTTATGAACATAGAAAAGTGGATCGACTTGCTTTGTGCAAATGTTTTTTTTTTATTATTGAGACAATATCTCATCCTGCATATTTTGAGTTATTCCTCTTATAATAATAATAATAATAATAACAGAGGATGTGTATCTCCCTGCAGTGCTGTGAATAAAGTGTCGTTCTTCAACGCAGGCGGAGTCCTGCGGTTTAATGTGCCGTAATGAGCTAATCCGAGCTAAAGGAGCTAGCGGTCTTCGGAGGTCTCCCTACTACGGTTCAGGGGTCTGGCATCTTGGTTGGTAACACATCGTTACTTGTGATGTGGGGTGTGCGTCGAGAAATGATCCAGGCTGCGTTGGATACGGAGAAGCCCACAGCGCTTGCCATCCACTCAAAACGTAACGTTAGCCTTCTACTCCTTGGCCGGCTCGCTAGCCCAAACAAGTGTGTGCAGCATTCCTGTTGTTTTGTTTCCGGTCTAGCTCGATCCGGTGCGGTGTTGTAGTTTCTCTAACATTACTAGCTGTTGCAACAGCATGTGACAAAAAAACTACAAAAAAAGTTTGCTAGGCCAAAAAGAACGTTAATCTCGCGATAAAAAACGTTAAAATGGGTTTGCGTTAACGCCGTTAATAACTAGTGGAAAACAATCACAGCGACTGTATTAGCAGCAATCGAGTAGACGAGGATTACTGCTCATATGAAAAACACCCTTCAATGGAAACACCTGCAAATAGCAATTGTACTTTGTCGAAATTGTACACATATCACTTTTATTTTGCAAAACAATTATAACGGACAACTTGTGTTTCTCTGGATAGTGGCGTTTCGATCTCAGGACGTGGCGTGTTTTGTAGTGAAAATGACCCAGTGTTACATACTGGGGCTTTAGGATGATCCTAGGTCAACAATAAGGTCATAAAAACACATCCACAGTCTCAAAGTACTCTAAGGTTTTCACACCTGATTCTTAAAAGACCCACACACGTCAGACCTAGGTGTCTGCTGGTGTGGGGGCCATGTAGCAGTATTTTCTTAGCATGTGTCAAACAGGATGACCACACTGAGCAGGAATCAGGGGTGTTTCCTGTGACTGCTCTCCGGGGTCTGCTATGTAAACACACACACACACACACAGACCAAAGTATTAGTAAAACGCTTTTATTTATTTTGCTCATTCTGTGAGCTTTTGTGAGCGCTGCAAGGTTATTTTATTTAAAGTGAACTGGCGAACGGTGCCGTGTGCACCCCATGTTTCACCTCCATGTGTCAGCTGGGATTAGCAGTGGCCCCGTGTCCCTCATGTGAAGGATAAAGCAGTAGACAATGAATGAATGAATGAAGAAACGAGAGGAGAAAGCGTGTATAGTCTCTACTGCAAATCTGCAGCCTCCACTCTCACAGATCTGGTCTTCCTCCAGCACGTCTGGAATCCTCCGCCTTCTTCTTTTCTCTTCTTCTTTTTTTCCCTTCTGTCTTTCCTCTTCCACGTCTGTCGACCACTCCCTTTGTGGCAATAATCACACAAGAAGCGAGCGGAGACAATTTACAATTATAAGTCGAGATGTTTTCTCTACACATATGCATATATAAAATGAGTTTCTTGTTTTTATATACAATCTTTTTGCCTTTTGCCAAGCGGGAGACTGGGCTGTGTAAAACCTGACGACAACTGTGGTTGTTATCCCAGTGTTTTAGAGAGCGTTTTGAACGTTTCTAACATGATATATAAGAGAGAAATGTGATTATTTTGACAAGTACTTCAGTGGAAACGATGGGTTAAACGTGTCCAAGACTCCGATGGATTGTGAATTATCTCCTCTGCAGCTTTAATATACAGCTATTTCTCTTAATGATGCGATGCACGGTGATCATTTCCCCTTCACACAGACTTGCAGATGACGTGGCTGGGCTGGGCTCATGAGAGTCTCTGCAGCTCAAACCTATTTCTAAAACAGAAAGGCAAGAAAAAAAGAAAAAAAAACAACCCATAATGACAAGCCTCAGCGCTGGAGTCGATCCAGAGCTGGTATATCACTGGACTGCATTTCCCCGAGTCTGGCAGACTATTGTGGAGAGCAGTCAGTGTTTAGGGAGGGAAGTCTCCAGCTTACAATAACATGGCATTAAACTCAAATATGACAGTCTCCGTGTGTGTCATCTCTCTGCCTTCTCAGTTTCATCTAATATTTATTTTTCATTACACCTTTATTCTGGTTAACACACAGTACCGTGGGTTCTGTATCTCACCACTGAGGTGCTTCTCAAACATAAGCCCTTTTAACTGTTCTAACAACACATTTTCTGCTTCTTCTTTTTTTTTCTTCCTTGACTCCTATTCTTTCCTATTTTCTAACCAGATGTGTTTCTCCTCTGGATCTCCCCCCGTGCAGGCCCCTATGATTCATTTTCCACAGACATCTTAAAAGGTCCAAACGGCTCCCTTCCCCCACGCCTTTTTCCCCTCCCCAATTTCGCTCCTTTTCTCTGTGTTAAGGCTCCTACTGCTGGATTGTCTCAGCCTGCGCTGCTTGTCAGCGACACTGGAGCACGGATCCAACAACAGGGAAGGAATTAAGCTTATGTGGAATCTTCGTAGCCAAAGGGTTGGTGCTTTTTTTCTTTTTTTTTACGGAGGATCGTCTCTCCAGCCGTCTTTTCTGCCCTTGTGGACACGGGGGGGAGGTGGGACCAACCTGCCCAGGTGCTGTCATGGGGGCGGATTCATGAGATGACACCCTGAGGGTGATAAACACGCCTCCAATATGAGGGGAGGAGATGCCCCCTCCTTCTACTGCTGCCCGGCCACATTCCCACCCTTCCCTGCTCCTCCCTGCCAGACACACTCCCTGCTTCTTCACTTTCTCCCTCGTTTCTGTGCGTTTCCTAAAACTTTTCATGGAAGATGATGCTTCCATGGTGGTTTTCTGTGTGGGGGGGACGGGACAGTTGAGGTCATGGGGTCGTTGGAAATACAAGGGTGTCCGTGGACGTGTCTTTAAATGAGATCACCGTCTAAGAAGATATACAGGGCCTATAAAGCAGAGGCTACATGTCTGCTGCAGCTCCTGCACAATGAAATCAACGATAAGGAAAACTAGGGGTGATTTCATAGCTCGACAGTCAGAGACACCAACCTCCTCAGCAGGAGAACAGTGCGTAGAGGGTGGAGGTAAGGTGGTGTGTGAAGGGAATATAGGGATTTACAGTGGAGACTAAGGGAGTAGAAATACAGGAGGAGGAGCTTTGAATCACGTAGGTTAGAAAGGAGGCAGGAATTAAGTTTATTCTGACTGGATTTCTATAATTATATAAATTAGAGGTTTCCCATTCCTATATGCCTCTCTCTCTCTGGCTCTGTCTCTCTCTCTCTCACACACACACACACACACCTGTGTGTCTTTACAGGCACACGTCCTGTGATTGCATGTTGAGAGTATCCCCCATTTCAACAGCAATAAAGTTTAAAATTGAAAGGAGGGCCAAAGACAGGTAAAACCCCTTAATTACCCGCCGTCTGCTCTCCAGCAGAAAAAAAGGGGCAAACCTTTTTCAAGCGTTCCCTACACATCAGCAGCCAGGTGCCCAGTGCACCAAAAGTGTAAGATGGAACAATAAAACGCCACCCGTAAGAATCTGAACTCTTGAATTGGCGGCACACTCCTATTGGACAATGCCAGCTGTCAATCACCATGGTGTCCACTCTTATTTGCTGCATTTATGGTCTGTTCTCCTCTAACTTCTAACATTTAAGCTTTTATCCAAAGCACTGCACCCCTGGGTCTTCAAGAACTTCTTGAAGATAGACAGGGACAACGACGCAGAAAGAGTCTGGATTGTCTTGTGAGGGGTGTAGGCATCATCAAGACCTTGAGGAGTAACATAAGCGTTTATGAGAGCATCACTGTGTAGGCGAGCATCAGTGATTTGGAATTGAATTGAATCTATAATCTTTTCGGGAAAATGTTTACTGATGAAGGAGGCTAATTTTTGCCATAGACTTCCATTTTCATTCCAATGGACTTTGCAGCCAGTGCTTATATAATATATTCTTTCTTCTTGGTTGACTTCAGGAGGAAAACTAGAAGACTACTTCCATTGTTATATACAGCCTTTAGTGTGTATGTGTGGGCTGTGTATCCATCCTTCAATTCATCCATTATCCATACAGTACCACTTATCCCTTTGCAGCCGATCCTAGTCGTCATTAGGGGAAAAGACGTGGTTCGCCCTGGACAGGACAGGTCGCCAGTCCACTGCACTTCCAACATACAAAGACAAGAGAAGACACAGATCTTTTATTGTACAGAATACATAAAAGCAGGTAAAAAACAAAACAAACTAGAGGTAGTAGTAGAGATAGAGTATATAACATTTAATTTAGAGTCTAAAAATAACCAAAATCGGCCTGCAAGCTGAAAATAACTGGAGGAAACCTATATGCAAACTCCACAGAGACAAATCGAATCAGTATTTGAACCAAGTATGTTCTTGCAGCCGTGCTAACCACCACAGCACCGCGCTGCTGCCTGGACTTCACGTCAACATGGATTAACAGAAAACACTTAATCCACGAATCTTCCTGCTCAGTCCTGAGTTATTCAAACGCCAGATTGACCTCATGGGTAAACAGGAAGTTCCTTTTTAACAAAACGGTCGGATCAATGTGATAAAGTCTGTGTGCAAACAGAAAATACACAGTGGGAAAACTGTGCTTAGGGGAAAAAAAACATCCAATAATACTCATGCATTCAGTTAAAAAAAAACCCAGCAGTCCATACATTAGAGTAATGTGGCTGCATGTGGCACCAGAAAGATAGTGAAAACTAAATTGCACGGGACAAACAGGTTCATTAGCTGCGGTGTAAACAGCAGTTAAAGGGGTTTGAACCTTAATGATTGTTTAGTCACTGAACTCTTTGAGTTTTTACCAGCTCTCATCCTCACATGAACCCAGAGTCCTATCATCCCGTCCAAGGTCTACATGGGACCAAACCTCTTGCCACGTTGTCTCTCCTGTTCTTTTTTCCCTCCCTCCCTCCCTGCCTCTCTCTCCCAGTCTTTGTGTCTCTTCCTCATTCTCTCGCTCTACATTTCTCACTGTGATGTTTTATATTTTCTCTCCTCCTTCTGTTACTTTTTTTCCCCTCTTTTCTGATACTTTCTGTTTTCTTCTCCCTGATGACATTGATGAGTTCTTTCTTTCTTTCTTTGTGTGGCAGTGGAGTCTCTGGGCAGAGCTCTGACTCTGGCTGTATGATGTGGTTGTTGCAGGGATGAAGGGAGGGTCAGTGCAGGAGATTTGCTTCCTGTGCTCTGTGCTCACTTTAAATGGCAGCTTGGTGACCACACAGTGGTAGTGACGGGTGCACGGATGGTTCAGCTGCTGCATCTCAGTCACAGAGTGGTACTCTTTCATTTTGTCCAGACTCTCAGACAGAATCTCTTAGATTAGGGTTAGATTTATGTTAAAGTTGGTTAGGTTAGGTTTGATTAGGTTACGTTAGGTTGGATTAGTTAAGGTTAAGTTAGATTTGGTTAGGTTGGGGTTAGGTTAGGGTTAGATTGGGTTAGATTAGGTTTATGTTAAGTATGGTTAGGTAAGGTTTGATTAGATTAGGCTAGGTTAGTTTAGGTTTGGGATATATTGGGTTAGGTTAGGTCAGGTTGGGGTTAGGTTGGATTAGTTCAAATTGAGTTAGATTAGATTAGGGTTAGGTTAGGTTGGATTAGTTTGGGTTAGATTAGGTTTATGTTAAGTATGGTTAGGTTAGGTTTGATTAGATTAGATTAGGCTAGGTTAGTTTAGGTTGGGGATATATTGGGTTAGGTTAGGTTGGATTAGGTTAGGTCAGGTTGGGGTTAGGTTAGGTTGGAGTTAGGTTAGGTTGGATTAGTTCAAATTGAGTTAGATTAGATAAAGTTTGGTTAGATTAGGTCAGGTTGGGGTTAAGTTAGGTTGGGTTAAGTTTTAATAAATTAGGTTATGTTTGGTTAATGTAGGTTAGGTTAGGATAATTTAGGTTAGTTTGGGTTGGGTTAGGTTTGGTTAGGTCAAGTTAATTAAGTTCAAGTTAGGTTAGTTTAAGTTGGGGGTTGGGTTGGGTTAAGATATATCACGTAAGTCAAGGCTTGGTTAGGTTAAGTTAGTTTTGGTTAGATTAATCATTACTGTCCTTGCTAATGTGGAAAGTTGTATTTTGCTCCACATAAAAACACAACATAATTTACAAATACAAACAACAAGTAAAAGCTGAAGAGCCTGAAGCTCAGTGATTAGCAATTAGATTCATCTTAACAGTTTCATTATCATTCAACATCTCATAATTATTTTCTCGGTTTCAGATTGAGATACTTGAGTTTTCTTCCAACTGACACATTGAAAAACAAAACAGCAAGTGCGTCATCATGTTAATTGTTTTGTTCAATAATTCAGTTTTATCAAGATGTTTTTTGCTTCAGTCCAATAACGTTCAGAAAATAAATGTAAATGTGTAAATGTTTGATATTCAACAAGCAAAAAAACAACTAAATGCATGTGTATATTACACACTCTTAACAAGTGGAAGCTACATGTTTACAGCATGGCTACCATTACATGTAGTAGTGTTTCTTTGGCTTAATGGTCATGATGGATAAGAAACTGGGGAATAAACAATTCTTTATTTGCAACAAGTTGAACAAGAAACACAGCACCTTCACAGGTGTGAAGCAGTGCAGCCTATAAGCACTTTTCTGTGGAAAGTCATGGCAGTGAATGCATATGCTTCAGATGTACATACAGTACATGCTGCTTATTAACTGCTTTAGTCTCGGTCTCCAGTGTCTGTGCTGCTGCAACAACTTCCTTCTACCTGCTCATTACTACACTCAAACCTTGAGAAGAGAATTAAACTTAAATTGCAACTCAAAAAACTGGCAACAATGGGAGAAATGTGAAGTGCCTGCACGCCACCCACAGTCCCTTTTAAGCACCACCCCAACCAGACAAAGAACAAAAAAAAAGAAAAGAAAAAAAAGAGGAGAAGGAGTGAAAACATTAACTGCTTCTCCCAAAATGTTGAAACTAGAACAATGATATGAGACAAAAACTGCAAGAAAATGGTTTAAAATGTAATCACACTGTCTAAGCCATGATGCTTTACCTTTACTGCTTTAATTGTGTAAGTGTAAAACACTATATCACGTTATTTTCTCTACTTTCTGTTCTTTGCATTGTTGGGAGACAAAGACTTTCCAGCCACAGACTCTGTGAGCTCTGCTTTTAACCCCAGCCAGCAACGACTACTAGATATTTTTTCCCTGTGTCTTCATGAGTGAGAGAGCAGCATCCTCTTCTGGTTAAAAACTCAATAAACAAAAAACTCAGAAATGGATTGATCATTTTATACAGTCTTGTCTAAAGTACCTGAAAGGGATAAAAAAGTATTTCAACAGAAAAGGACTTTGGTAGTATATAAGTATATGACATTTATGGGTGAATGGCAAAACTATACTACTATACTATAATAAAACTAGTATAGTTTAAAGCGGCTCATCAAGACTAGAAAAGCTCTATATAAATACAAACCAACTTTTCTTCTTCTAATATTATTTAGTAACAAGTAACAAAGATCCTTAGAGGAACTCTAGTGAAGTAAAAGTACAATAACAAAGTATTTGTACTTCGCTACATTACAACTCTCCTTCTTCATATGTAATATTTTGTACGCCCTGTTTTGGGGCCATTAAAACTGTGCAGAAATACGCACATGTTCTATGAATGGACGAGGAGCGTCCACGTCTTGTGCTGTTATGTGGCACCACAGTATCCTTGAAGCACTGTCCCACTGTCCACTGGAGGGAGCCACTGCATCGCACACTGCACCTTCAGCTTGTGTTTGTCACCAGCTGCACTGTGCTTTGAGACGTGTTCTTGTAAAAGCAAGTCTCTAAAAACAAACTTAAAAGAGAGAGAAAAAAAAAAAAGTCAGTTGCTCCACATATGTCTTAAAGCCTGTCACCACTGGAGCAGCTGGAAATTCAGTGCCATGCTATAGGACGTGTTAACAGCGAGAGTTATCCTGCCAATATATATACTCTTTCTTTTCTTCTGTCTTCAAACCTGCAGTGATCTGATAACAACCTGTAATTTACCCACTCTTGTCACTGCCAAGATCCTCTTATGTGTGATTTCTTCTTCTTCTTCTTCTGGGAACCAGAGATGCGGCTATTTTCTTCAAAGAAAAACAACAACAACAACAACAAAAATGATCCAATCCAATCATCTTGTCCATCTCTCCACTTTAACTGTGCAGACTAAGAGTGTTGTGTTTACACCCAGCTTTAAACAAATAGGAGCATTTGTCATCTATCCTAATTCATTACGGCCCAAGAGGAGACTCTTACTGGACAGTGGTGAGGGAACAAGGAGACATTCTAATGAGCTGTGTTTGTCTGTATTCAAGAACAGCCTTTGCTTCATCACTGCTGTAGTGGCAAACCTAAACTTAATTCCGAAGCCACCCAAGGTCGTTCCTGTGGGAAGTTGCATGGAAATACTTCGTGACCACCCCAGAAAACGAATGAAACTTGCGAGTGCTGTATGATGAACTTGACACTGCGATGATTTATCTTCTGTTTTTGGGTCATAGCAGAAGAAGCAACACATGAAGCAATTTTGTCAGGATTAAAACAACTAACCGACCTGCCTCTGCTCCGTCCATGGATAATATTCCAGTACAAACCATAATTGGAAATTTACACAAGTTACCCATCAGAAATGACAGCGTGAGCCGTGTACAGTTTGCTGTTTCGAAGCTTAGAGATTAGTAGTTTGGCCAGTGCCAAATTGTTGTTTTTATTTAAACCACACCTACATCTGTAATCAGACACCTGTTGTGTCACAGCGTGTCCATGTCTACACACTGGAACACACTGGAACATTTAATCAACCTCCGCAACTGACTTCATGCTGTGTTGTTGAAGAACTTATAACCGTGATTGAGAGCATGGGAAATAATTGCTGATTTGTCCATTTAAGTGAGAAGTGAGGTCATTTTTTAAAGACTGACATTCCATTGTCACTGGTCAAAAAAAGACAACATATAATCCTGGGATTAAATCAGTTTTCGACCAGTGAGAATATGTTGCGCATGGGTTTTCATTGGCTTCAGTTCGATGGGCATTGGGTGAACACATTAGGTTTTACTAGGCCAAAAACAATAGAGATCTAACAAAGCTCTGCTTTCATTCCACTCTTTCCATGACGATACAGCTCACCTCTGTGTTTGTGTTAATCATTTCTGTACGATTCTATATCAGGTGTAATATTTTCACCCAATTCCATCCGACAGCCTCTTAGATTTCCCTCTGATCTGACTGCTTTCTTTTGAGCCCAGTAACACTGCCAATATGGGAACAGTGGTATATTAGTTTATAGACACAGATACAATAAGACGCCACATGTGGTCTCTGTCTGTGTGTGTGTTTGATTCTATGACTGTATGAACATCGTTTGTATGTTGCAGTGAGAAAGATGCTGCCTCGCGCCGTCTCCGCTTGCCTCGTATTTACCAAAGGCATCACTCAGTCTCCAGAGACTAAATAAGGCAGCGAGCGCTTGATCTGCATACATTGGACTTGTAAATGCAGTCAGATGCTGATGACAGCGGCCATACATAAAGATTAGTTTTTAAAACTGTCAGAACTTCCTAGACGAGCTTCAGGGAATAAAGAAAGCACAGATCAGTGGGCAAGAGACAGATGGGCCACAATGACACTTAGATAATGATGCATATGATTAGTTTGACTTCATATTTTCTGTACATTTTTGATTTCCAGGCTGCAAAATTGCATTTTGTAATAAAATAGGATGAGATAAGCACTACCACAACACATTATAAGAAAAGTATGACCATAATATTTCCACCTCAATACTAAATGATTTCCATACTATTGCCGTGTTGTTACTGTAGTAGTACTGTGATGTCAAATGTAAAATGCTTCAGCGCCACTTTATGTGGAGCTTTCATCTGCCAGTCAAACTATCAACCCTCCCCTATTTAAATAAGTGGTTGAGCTTGGCTCTACCTGTTTCAATATGGATGCAAATATGACTGAACGATATAAGATTCAGCAGAAGCTCACTCTGTGGTCAGGTGTCCAGGTCTGTTAGCGGTTTGTCCTTGTGGGGGAAAGATTTTCCACAGTAGGATGAGGACTGACTATAGGAGGACGAGGACTGACTATAGGAGGACGAGGACTGACTATAGGAGGACTCGGACTGACGAGGACTGACTATAGTAGGACTAGGGCTGACGAGGACTGACGTAGGACTAGGGCTGACTACAGTAGGACGAGGACTGACTATAGGAGGACTAGGGCTGACTACAGTAGGACGAGGACTGACTACAGGAGGACTAGGATTGAATACAGTAGGACGCTGACTGACTACAGTAGGACTAGGACTGTTCTCTTATGTTGAGATAGAAATTCACGTAAAAATTCACCTAAAAAATAAAAAAAATAAAAAATCTAAATCGGTGCATAAAGCATGGGCATTCGGGCAATTTGCAGTAATGAGTTTGTTATCTTTGATTTATTTTTTATCTTTGAGTTCAGTATCTTCGGCTGGAGGGAGGTAGTGTGAAGCATGCGCTCAGGGTTTAACTGGGCACTTTTGTGCGTGACGTCAGTGTGAATGAGGGCTGAGAGTTTGGGAGAGGGGACACCAGTGATTTTAGCTGCTGAGTGGTGTGTGACTCTGAGGAGTTGGTTTCTGTTGGTGACCGTCAGTCAGCAAAGAATCACTACAGAAGAAACAGAAGGTGGAGTGAGACTGACCGTGATTTGAGCATGCAGATGGCGGAGCGCCTCTGTGGGCCGCATTTAAGGATGTTTGACTATCAAAGCTAAGGTTATTGTGCAGGGTGTTGGTGTTAAGGAGTAGATGACTGTCCTTACTCCAGTGAGTGAAGTGTGCGATGGAGTGCTGGTCGGCTGAGAATGAGTTATGGCCCTTGAGGACCGCGACTAAGGCCGTGTTGTCTGAATTTTGAGTAGTGTGAACAGAAAGGGACTCAGAAGACAAGCACGGGGGTCTCCAGTGTTGACAGGTGATGTAGTTGTGCTCAACCTGACGGCTTGAGGTTTGTTTTTGAGAAAACTGTGCAATCAGTGGATGAGAGGATGGGGGTTGTTGAGAGGGTGGAGAGTGGAGAAATCGATGAATAAAACCCTGAGAGTATGTTAACTCCACACAGAAAGACCTCAGTTGAACCAGGAACTGTCTTGCTATTACTGAAACTTCCACTGTCACCATTATGATCAATTATTTATTCATGTTTGTTCTTTAACTGAGACAAAGTAGACCACTTGTTGTCTCCCCATGATTCTGTCCCACATCTCCAGTGACCTGTGGACAATGTAAATTGCCATGCCAGACATAAGCAGCCGTGTCTCCTGTAGCATCACGGTGTGTAGACATCGCAGTCATCGACTCCCTGGGTCCAGACCATCGGGAGTCGACACTCCAGCTCGTCACTGTAAATGAAAGTGTACAAACACATGATGAGCTCAATGTGAGTCCACGGCTCAGTTGATTGGTGTTTGTGTGACACGTGGGCTAAGTGTTCGCCACACAGTATGTGGGCGGAAAACTAATACTGATGCGGAAACTTACTTTATTAGGATTATGATGTGTTCGTAAAGTTTGGTCATACATTGCCAAACAATGACAATTCCACTTTTTGAGCTAGTAATGTGTTGTATTTTTTGTTGAGATAGTTTAAACAAATTATCATTAAACATTCCATGGCTTCAAACTTCTTTGTCCATGTTAAGAAGCTCTGCTGCCATTTCTTTCTTTTTCTAAGTGGCATAATGAATTATGAAGCCCCTAAGAAAAGCCTGCAGTGCTTATAAGCGATCCCAGAGGATGGGGCAGAGGGAATGTTAGTTTCTTTAAAAATAGTCATTTGTTCTCACGATCACAACTTCAAATTCCCATCCTGTTATAAGTTGAAATTCAGCCTCTTTCTCTCTTTTTCATGAACACCATTTTAAGATGTGCCTCAATTAAAATGGGCTGACGTGATGATGTATGCTGATGTACTGTTATGGATTTCCTACGACGGCAAGTCAAAATATCTGCAGTGAAAAATATTATAATGTCATTACATACGGTGACAAGATGTAATTTCCTGCAGGGACTCCAGCAGGACAAGAGATGTAATTAGTCTTTGAAGGTGCCAACGGAACTGTTGCTGCTCAAAAGGTGTAACAATAGTGCAGTTCATATGCTCTCCACTGACAAGTCCTGTGTGGTACAATAACACTGCAATTCATCAAAAAGTATTACATTTATATCAAAACAAGTTAGTAATCTTGAACTCTATTTTTAGACTTGAAGTGTTGGATTTGTGGTCTTTGGTCCACACCTCAACTGTCATAACATCTGTAGAAAGTACAGTTTGTCCAAACACTTTTATTTATTATTAATCCATCCATTATGAAATGAAATAGATACATTAAAGGTCCTGTGGTAGGGCAGGGTCGCTGGAAAAATAAACAACTCTTTCACGCACATTAATTCACAAACATTTTAGGATCGCCACACTGCTCTGAGCTCGAGGGCAGCCCATAATCAAGTCACCACCAGGGCTGAGGTAACCCTGAACAAGGTACTCAATCCCCATTGCTCATTGTTAATAGGACATTCTTAAGTGTTAATAGGACACTCTAAAGTGTCAATATGACATTCTAACGTGTAATTGGACACTATAAAGTGTTAATATGACATTCTAACGTGTTAATAGGACATTCTAAAGTGTTAATAGGAAATTCTAAAGTGTTAATAGGACATTTTAAAGTGTTAATAGGACATTCTAAAGTGTTAATAGGAAATTCTAAAGTGTTAATAAGACACTAAAGTGTTAATATGACATTCTAAAGTGTTAATTGGACACTATAAAGTGTTAATAGGACATTCTAAAGTGTTAATAGGAAATTCTAAAGTGTTAATAGGACACTCTAAAGTGTTAATCGAACAGTCTAAAGTGTTAATTGGACACTCTGAAGTGTTAATTGGACACTCTAAAGTGTTAATTTGACATTCTAAAGTGTTAATTGGACACTCTAAAGTGTACCACATCCCATATGAAATATGCACATCATCCGCAGAGACGCAGAACAAAACCAGTAACTGTACTGAGCTCCTTTCATCAGATCAACATGGACAGAGACACTTGTTTCCTACAGGACAAACAACTTAACTCGAGACTATTCCGCTGTTATTGTGTTTATTGTGTGGCTCTTTTAGATTCTTCAACTCTTTGAAGGCCCTGGTTATACTTCCACACACAGCGCGTATGGACCCTACGCACACATAGAGTTAATGCTCCAAATAAACGCTATTATACCTTGAAAGACTGATCAATTTGGCCAGGTCTAACAATGATATTTTTTACTGCGCAGTCATTTCAATGCATTATTTTTGCACTCATATGAGGGATCATTACCAATGATCCCCGGTAGCTTCCTCCCTCCCTCCTTCTGTATTTAGCTGGAATTTGAATGGCTGACTATTCATGTGCAAAATGTATTCATTTCCTTGAAATGAACAGTTGCCACTACCTGAATCGGCCGTGCAGCTTTACGTGTTGTCAGCACACAGCTGGCTGCATCCTGCATAAATTACGACCTGTTAGAATAGTCATGGCGCAGCTTGGTCCCAGCAAACCAAAGAGAGAACAGTCCCGGCTATTTTTGGACATCGAGTGCTGCCCTGAATACAACCTGGTAAGAGAAGATAAGGTTCTGATAAATTGTCTTCCAAATATAGAAGAACACAAAAGGCGTTGAGATACACATTCAGACACACACATATAAGTAGCCTATAATGGCAGGAAATATCAAGCTATAGTCCACTAAACAGCTGAGAAGTGAAAAGTACATTTTATTCAGCATTGACAT